>NC_038248.2:9500430-9502135 GCF_000004515.6 Glycine max
ATTTTAGTTGTTATGTTATTATTATTTGGTTTAGATTTATTAGGTTTGTATGATATTATATGTATCTTGATATATGATATGCTAGGTTTCGCTAGAATGTGTATATTCTTTAACTTGACTCATATATAGATTTTATTGCGATATATAATATGTTATTGATTTCATATATATATATATATATATATATATATATATATATATATATATATATATATATACACGTTCTTAAAATTTTTTATTACATGAAATTATTTTGATTAAATACCATTTTTTTGTGTCTAATATTTTTTATTTAATTTAAATTTTAATAATTAGAAAAAAAATATGGTCATGTAATTAAATTTATGTACATATTTGAATATTTAATTTTGTTATGTATATAGAGTATTTTAGTTAGTAAATTAAGTTTTGTTGTGTTAAATTTATGTACGTGTTTTATTTTATAATTTGATTATGTACGTATTTTAATTTGGTCATTTATTTTAATTTATGTTGCTATGTTAATTTTTAATTTTGTTATTTGTAGAGTATTTTAGGTAGTATTTTAAGTTTTTTTGTGTAAAATTTATGTGCGTGTAACAATTATTAATTTTATTATGTATTTTAATTTGGTCATTTATTTAAATTGTTGTAGCTATTTAATTTTAAATTTTTTTATTTGTAGACTATTTTAGGTAGTATTTTAAGTTTATTTGTGTACAATTTATGTACGTGTTTAAATTTTTAACTTTGTTATGTATTTTAATTTGGTCATTTATTTAAATTTTTGTAGCTATTTAATTTTTTATTTTGTTATTTGTAGACTATTTTAGGTAGTATTTTAAGTTTATTTGTGTACAATTTATGTACGTGTTTAAATTTTTAATTTTGTTATGTATTTGAATTTGGTAATTTATTTAAATTTGTGTAGGTATGTAATTTTTAATTTTTTTATTTGTAGACTATTTTAGGTAGTATTTTATGTTTTTTTGTGTTAAATTTTTGTACGTGTAACAAATCTATGTATTTTAATTTGGTCATTTATTTGAATTTGTGTAGCTATTAAATTTGTAAATTTGTTATTTGTAGAGTATTTTAGAACATTTATTTAAATTTGTGTAGCTATTAAATTTGTTAATTTTTTTAATGTAAAATTTTTGTTGTCAATTTTTTGTATTATATTTAACTTTACAGCATCAATGGCATCTTCGTCATCATCTTCATCTAGTATACACATTAAGTCTGGTCCAATAGAAGGAGACGTCTTATGGCTGCAACCTAAACATGTTTCCGAACATGTTTGGAATGGGGAAGCAGATAGAAAACTACATATCAGACAAGCTGTACCCATCTATCAAGGACAAGAAGAAATACCAGAGGATATTATTCCTCTGCTTCGCCAATCAGGATTCTATTGGATAATGAAAATGGGGTACCTGAAAATTAATTCTGCATTAATTACAACCTTGATTGAAAGATGGAGGCCCGAGACACACATGTTTCACTTGAGATGCGGAGAGGCTACGATTACTCTTCAAGATGTGTCAGTCTTGTTAGGTCTTCATACTGAGGGGGCACCATTAATTGGTCAGACTAATCTTGATTGGGTTGAATTGTGTGAAGAATTATTGGGAGTCAGACCACAGGAGGTGAACTTCAGGCAGTGTGGTCAAATTAAGTTGCTGGCTCCACCATTTTCAGAATAATATTCCATGACGGGAACGTA
>NC_038248.2:9502639-9775363 GCF_000004515.6 Glycine max
TGTTAAATAATAAATAAAATGTCATGGTTTAAGATAAATTAACAATTGTGTTATTGTATGCAGTTTCTGTGGGAACCTTACACAGCAACTGTTATGTCGATGTTGCCTCCCATTTGTTTGGTTGGCAGTATGTCGTGGTGCGCAGTGGTGCCACTCATTTGTTTCCATGTTGTAGAGTGGCACCAACCGAATAGAGTGTTGTGATAATTTGGAATGCAACAACCTATACCGGAGTCTCCTTCGCAACCATGGAATGTCCACGTGCTAACACTGAAAGGCAAAATGGATGAAAATTGGTTCTAGCTATTGGCCCCATTTATCAGTCAGTGGAATAATCGAGCTGAGTTTAGGGTCGACGTTTATGCTCGACAAGAGGGCCTATTGAGTTTTAACTCAGATTACATGGTGTGGTATAGGCGCAAAACAAAAATGTTTATCGACCCAAACAATGCAAACACGGCTACATTGGTATTTATTTCTTTTTAATTATTTAACTTCAATTTACTTTTTAAAGCATCGACATTAATTTCCTTACCCTAATAATTGCAGGGTGAAGTTATCGAGACATTGCAGTATATGGTGTCACCACAAGGGCGAAACACATGGACAGTTGATGATCTCGTGCCATATGTGGAAAAGTTAGCGATTTTATCCCAAGAGCAAGAGAGGATCACTGAGCCTGTGGCACATGGTCCAGCATAGGAGCGTCGATTTCCCCCACAACAGTTTCACATGCTTCAGTCAAGTGTTGAAACTCGAGGTTTTGATAGACGAAGGGAGATTGTTCAAGCGGAAGATTTTTCCCAACATATGGAGCAGCGTGGCCATGGAATGTATTACACGCCACCAACATTTGCTCAGTATCCTTCGCAAATGTATCAGTATCCTTTCGAAGGCCATCACACTGATATGTCTGCAAGAGAACATTCGTTTGGTGGTGTTGCGGAAACACAGCCTCATTTTTCATGGCCAACCATGACCCCTTCGCAGCAACATGATGCCCCAATGGCAACACCTAATGCCCCATTAGGTCAGCAATGGGATGTACCCGGAGCAATCCCTGCTATGGGTGACTTATTAGGTGTTGATTTGCGTCACGAGTTTTCTACAGAGGCTGAGGAACAAGGGCGGAGACAGCGCACAAGAAGAAATTCGGATCGTCAAGCCCGAAGGTGGGATCGACCATGTGGCACATCCTCGCGCCATCACGGACACCATGATGACTGATTTTGATGTCTCTATTTCAAATTTGTTTTGTATCTTTGTAATTTGAATTTCAGACTTAATTTATGGTATCTAATTGTACTTGTTATGGAATTTGTTATGGAATTGCGTTTTTTATCACCATTTGTTATTGAATCACCATCGCGGACACCATAATGACTATTTTTATGTCGCGCATCAAACTAAAATAATAAATATAGTCATATAGCAAAATTAAAGTTTACAAATACAGAGTTAGGGTTAGGGTTTATGAGTTAGTTTTAGGACTTAGGGGTTATGAGGTAGTGTTAGGGTTATGAGGTAGGGCCAGGGTTATTAGTTGGGGTTTAGGGTTAGGTTTAAGGTTTTGAGTTAAGGTTAGGGTTATCAGTTTGGGTTAGGTTTTATAAGTTAGTTGTAGGATGAGTTAGGTTTAGGACTTAGTGTTTATGAGTTAGGTTTTAGGGTTATGGGGTTGTCTTATAAGTTAGGGTTAGGGTTATGGGTTAGGGTTATGTTTATGAGTTAATTTTAGGGTTTATTGGTTAGGGTTAGAGTTTATGAGTTAATTTTAGGACGTAGGGTTTATGAGTTAGGTTGAAAAAGTAAAGTACACAAATCAAATAAGTAACGGTAGTAATCATAATGACTATTGTTATGTCGCACATCAAACTAAGTATATGGTTTAGGTTTAGGGTTACTGGATAGGGTTTAGGGTTAGTGGTTTATTTTAAGGTTAGTGGATGGGGTTTAGGGTTAGTGGTTTATTTTGAGGGTTAGTGGAGGGGGTTTAGGGTTAGAGGTTTATTTTGAGGGTTAGTGGTTTATTTTTAGGGTTGATGGATGAGGGTTAGGGTTAGTGGATGGGGTTTAGGGTTAGTGGTTTATTTTTATGGGTAGGGTTTATGAATTAGGGTTTAGGGTAATGAGTTAGGTGTATGGCTATGAGTTTAGGGTTTAGGGTTTAGGGTTTACCTAACAATGTTTTTGAAAACCCTAACCATCTTTCTTTCCTCTGACTCCCACCGCTGCCTGGAAGTCCTTTCCTTTGTCCTCCTCCTCGTCGACCTTTACCCCGTCGTCCTCCTCGCCCTCTATTCTTCAACAATTAGGACGTGCCTTTCATTTTGTAAATCAAAAAGTTCCCTTTCTTACTATTTTTCTTGTTAGGTAGGTTTTTTTGTTAGCGTTTCCCAGTGTTGCAACTGCAACCCCACCCGCTTCATCTCCCACGGTAGCATCTCCTCCGTCTAAAGCTGCCGCTCCAGCTCCGGTGGCTACACCTCCCGCAACCACTCCTCCTGCGGCTAGACCACCGACAGCCACACCTCCTATCGTGACTCTAGTGAGTTTGCCGCCAGCGCCAGTTCCGATGAGTTCTCCACTTGGTCCTATTCCGGTGAGCTCTCCACCTGTTCTCGCACTGAAAACTCCCGCACTCGTGGTAGCACCCAACGATGAGGTTCCGACACCCAGTTTGAGTAGAGGAAGAAATGAGAGAGAGAGAGGAGGCTTCAGTTGGTTTTGTCCATCAGCATGAAGCACAACACCATGTGGAAGTTGAGGTCGCCTCGAATCTCTTATATGGTGAGTGTCTCAATCTCTCCCTATTTCATCGCTTTTGCTTTTTCAAATCACCTCCAATAATGTATCTTGGCTCATCAGGTTTGTAGATTGAGTTAAATCAAAGTAAGCGAAGCCCAGGTTAAGCACCACCGTTGCTGTCACAGTCAAGTGTCGTTGGTATGCCTCCTCCATCTAATTTGCAACACCAACAGGTATGTGTATGTGTATGTTTCTATCTAGTTTCTTTCAACGACTTAATTTCCCTTCCTCATAGACACAGTGTGATCCTCTTGACACCGCAGTTCCCATGAATTATATTTGGGAAAATGTATCTAGAAAAGATAAGAACAAATATCTATACGCTACGGTAAGTATAATAATACTACTATTGTTGCTTTAAGCTTTAAACCTGGTGAGTGGTGACTTATAATTGAGAATGAATTTGTTGTTTGAATTAATGCACCTTCTTGAACTCAACGACAGTAAAGAGGTTGTTTATGGTGCTCTTGATGCCTAGGTTGTATGGGAGCAAAACTTCCCCATCGCCTCATTGAAAACAATTTTGATTTCTCTTGAGAAGGACCAGCAGTGGCATAGGGTTATGCAGGTAATTAAATGGATGCTGAGCAAAGGACAGGGGATGACAATGGGGACATATGGTCAACTGATACGAGCTTTAAATATTGACCATAGAGTCAAAGAAGCTCAGAAATTCTGGGAAATCAAAATTGGTTCTGATTTGCATTTAGTTCCTTGGCAATTGTGCCATCTCATGATATCTGTTTATTATCGAAACAACATGCTCCAAGATCTTGTTAAGTTATGCTTTCCATTATTTGTGACTGCAGAACCACTCAGTAGAATAAAGCTTGGTAATTTTTTGTTGTTGTTGCATGCTAATATTAATCTGCAAACTGCAATATGTATTACCTTCTAAAATGTCCCTAATTTTGTTTCTTTCTTTTATGCTCTACTTCTACTTGATTGTTTGTTTGGTGGGATAAATCTCTCAATAGCAAGAGTCATAAGTATAAATGAACATGATCAAGACATGTGTTGAAGAGGCTACAACGTTGAAAAGGCTTTTTCATGTGTTGCCAACATTGCACTAGAAAATGAACATGATCAAGACATGTGAGAATCAACTTTTTTGTACTAGTAATACCTTCTATTTTTTCTTAGACCACTTAATTATCTCTTTAAATTCAACATTCTCTCATTTCTTTCTCTGTTATGATGATTAGGTTGTGGTAATTCTTAATAAATGCTACTACTATCCAAATCTAATACTTGTCAGCCTCTAATATTGTTATGTTCATGCCAGTTATAAAATCCCCATCATTTTAAAAAATAAGTATGTCACGTACCCTCTTTGCACTCTTTACTGAACGATAAATAAGTATGTCACGTACCCTCTCTGCACTCTTTACATGAGCTTCTAATTTTAATCTTCTTGTGTGGCCACCAGATAATATTCCCAAAGAATATGTTGATTGACCATAACAGTAGCAGTGGTTTTTTTTTTATAAAAAAATTAGAAAATTTCTGAGAAAATTGTAGCTTTTGTTCTTTTTTTGTTACCTAATTTTTTAAAAAATTGTACCAAGTAGACCTTTCCCTAAGTGATAGTTGACGTGTTAGATGTTTCAAAGAAGATAAAGAAAACTCAAATGGTGGTTGGAAGCTACACAGGATTTGTTGTTAATAGGATGTTCTTCCCATATATGCAAGCAGGTCTCTTGCTTGTTGAACATGGTGTAGATGTTTATCAAATTGATAGAGTAATAACCAAATTTAAAATACCCATGGGACCTTTCAGGTATTATGCTTGGATAAATTCTTGATATCGTTAATGAATTTTTTAAGTGTCTGATTTATCACATATTTACTAATGCAGATTGGTGAACCTTGTTGGGTTTGGTGTGGCGATTGCTACTGGCATGCAATTTATTCAGAATTTTCCTGAGCGAACATATAAATCAATGCTTATTCCCCTTCTCCACTAAGATAAAAGAGCTAGTAAAGCTAAACTCTGCATCAATTGGAATTCTGATGAGATATCTGAGTGGAATATATTTATATAACAGTGAAATGCTCTGTTGTATTCTACCAAACTAATTCACTAACAATCTTTGTTTAAAATGTGCTTCTAACAGGCGAAACAACTCGCAAAGGGTTTTATTTGTATGATGATAAACACAAGGCTAGTCCTGATCCTGAATTGAAAAACTAAGGGGTTGAATTAATGTTCTTTCTCTTTTAATTACCACATACTTATTCAAAGCAAGTGATCTAAGCATCGCAATTCACTCAATCCATGCAATCGATCAACTCAATTCATACACAAACACAGAATTTTCAAATCAAAGCAAACCACTGCATAATCAATCAAAATTGTAAACTGTTCAACAAGCTTTAAAATTTGCTAACTACATAAACTGAAATATAAACTTGAAATTAAAAGCATAAACTGAACATAAAAATGTATCAAGAACAGGAAAAATAAATAAAGATCCTGTCATGGCTCCTCCTGTGCTGGTTTAGGCTCGTCCTGAGGTGAGGAGGGAGCATCCTGGGCTGGCTAAGATGTCTCTTGAGCTGTAGCGGGCCAGGGATCCCAGGTGCTCTGCGCTGTTGCCATGTTAGTTGCATGATCTGTGTCTATAGTGACATCCTCTTCATCAGAGACCTCCACAAGTGGTGTAGTGACCGGTGAAGTTCGTGGAGTGGTCTCTGGTCTGACCTCAAGAGTAACCTCCGGTTGTGGCTGAGGCTCCTGGGCTATAGAAGCCCCACCTCCTCCCAAAGGAGAAGGCTGGACTCCTAGCCAGGCCACCTGGGCTATAAACTCCTCCATACTAATGATTGACCGGTGCTGAGCCAAATTATGAATGCTCTGCATCACCAGGCATAAGCCATGACGGATGCTCTATAGCATTAGCACTATGAGATCTGAGCTCTGAGTGGAGGTGCCGGCAGGTGTTGGAACTAGAGCTAGAGCTACTGATGGTGTTGGTGTAGAAGCAAGAGCAAGGGGAGCAGAAGAAGACGGGCCCTCTGATCCTCGAGCCTAAGCCTTGCGAGTCCCTGGAAATATGATCGAAGGATCATCCAGGTTCTAGTAGTTCTTCTTAATATATACCAAATTAATGGCAGGGCTGAGAGACTCGAAGGTAAGAGAGTCTGGGACAACTCCTCGGGCGAAGCATATGGTTGTGATCAGTGCTGGTAGGCCGAGCCTAGAGGAGTTGGACTGGGCCATCTGTGATATCTGTCCAGAGATTAGCAAGCCCACGCCCATGTCCATCTTCATAACCAGTCCATAAACTAACCTCGCCCAGTCCATATTCAGATCGGACGTGTGAGAGGTGAGGGCAAGGTTAGAATAGGACAGGACACTTTAGGTCTGTGCCAGAGTAGTCAAGTCCTTCCTCAGGAGCTTCCAGGGCACCCCTTCAGCATTCAAAACAAATCCGCCCCCTGGAATGCAAAGCTTGGAAGCAAGCTCCTGAGGATCTATGCACGATCGACAGAAAATGGAATAAGAAGTGTACTGCTCCCCTGGCTGAATAACTGGTGGCGTCTCCAGGAGGGAATTAAGAGAGGTGGCATCAAACTTGATCAGCTTCCCCCGCACTCTGACTTGCTTGGGGGATTTGTCTTCAGGATCATACAAATTCTCATAAAACTCCTTGACCAGGGCTACATTTATGTGCCCATCCATCTGCCTGGTCAAGGCTTTATGCCAGCATCGCCTCTCGAGCTCCCAACGAAACTCATCATATTCTGTGACATAAAGAGTGACGTTCCTCTCTGGAAGGATGTTCCGAGAGTAAACGTTCTGGGAATACCCCTCCCAGGCAATCTCAGAAATAAATCTGGTAGTGTCGTAAGGCTCCTGGGGCCGGCAGGCAGTGGATTTCCTCTTCCTGGAGGCCATTTGCATCAAAAAAGAATCACATGAATCAAGTTAGACAAGTTTTATTTCAAACTGAAAGTAGAAGATAAAACAGAAAAACAAACTGGGCGCTTAGCAAGGCTAACTCGCTTAGCATGCCTTATAAAAATAACAGCACTCGCTTAGCGCACAGGGTGCGCTTAGCGCGACAACAGAAAAACATAGACTCTAGCTAAGCGAGCTACACTCGCTTAGCTAAAACAACACAATGGCTAAGCGAGCAGGCTCGCTAAGCCTTATTCTCTAACAGAGAACTAATTGCGCTTAGCGAGACTGACTTGCTTAGTGTGACACACTACACAGGCTTAGCGCCAGCAGGCGCTTAGCCCAAATTGACCACTGGAACTTAATTGGCTTAGCGAGCAGGCTCGCTAAGCCCAATTCCAAAACAGAGAAGAAATTGTGCTTAGCGAGTAAGGTTGGCTTAGCGCATGAACAAAAACTAAGAAAACTAAATTGCTTTGGGCTTAGCGAGACTGACTCACTTAGCCCAGGCTTATTCACTAACAGAGGCTAGGTGGCTTAGCGAGACTGACTCGCTTAGCCACTAGCAGAAGACCAAAAGCCTCTTAGACTCTGACTCAAGCAACACAACTCACTAAGCGCGACATGCCGGCTTAGCGAGTTCATATGAACACACAAACAAAATCTGGAAATTTAAACACTTGCTAAGCCGAAGTGCAGTGGCATAGCGAGTTCATACAGACATTCAAACATTCAAACAAAAATTATGAACACGCTTAGTGGGACAGGGCTGGCTTAGAGAGTTCATTAGAAAACCCAGAAATTCATCAAAAATTGATGAACTCGCTTAGCGAGCGGGCTCGCTTAGCGAGAACATCGAAAATTCAAGAAAAAGTTGGGGCTTTTCTGCCCCCTACCATAGGCCCCTATTAGGCCTCAAAACCTAATCAATTCACATCAAAATGACATGCATTATGTGCGAAAATAAACCCTTAACAGCATGTTATCTTACAACTAACCAAACAATAGCAGAATCAACACAAAATCAAAGCTTTAAAACCTAAGCATGGTTTCTATCCTAAGATTCAAAACGAAAATTAAAATGTTAAGTGAAAAACACTTTCTTGGATTCCAGTGAGCGTTGAGCAGAGAAGAAGCACAGAGAAGAAGAAAATGCAATAAAAGCGCAGTGCAGATGAGTGTCACAATTTCTAATGATGGAATGAAGTTATATTTTGCAAAAAACATAACTGCCTAAGGCAGTTAAGCCTTATTTTTGGCAGTTTCAACTGCCTCGCTTAGCACAGGTCACTCGCTAAGCGAGCACTCAGTGATGTTTGAGTTTTCAAAATTCAAATTCACGCACTTAGCAGACAGACTCGCTCAGCCCAATTCAAAAATTAGAAAACTCGAGAAGGATTTGGGCTTAGCATGAAAGGTACGTGCTTAGCGAGATCTGCAACTCTGATTGGCCTACAACTTTCGCTCAGCGGGCCATGTGTAGGCTTAGCGAATTAAATGCTTCTTGATACAGTAGTAGGGCTCACTTAGCGAGATGGTCTCGCTTAGCGCAATTCCAAACCCGAGAGGGATTTGGGCTTAGCGGGCTGACCCGCTAGGTCCAATTCACATGAAGGTCTAGATAGAGAGGGAATTGCGCTTAGCGCATTGGGGCGCTTAGCGAGATGAAGCTGTGCGCTTAGCAAGATGACTCGCTTAGCCCAATTCCAAAAAATGAAATTACAGAGAGGTTTTTGGGCTTAACGCACATGGCTCGTTTAGTGAAGCCCCATCATCCAATGAGTAGGGGTTGATGCGCTTAACGCTAGAGGTGACTCGCTCAGCGCGTGCATGATGATTCGCTTAGCGCACAGGGCGCGCTGAGCGAGTGGATGACTGAAAAATTTACTAAGTTAACTCTCATCCATAACTTCAAAGAAGCTTAATCAACCCCAAATCAAAATGCAAAACATGCTGATAATTCAAGCAATCACAAACAAGTTGATCCTAACTATATGCAGTGATGAATGAAAATTAAAAAGAGTTGGGTTACCTCCCAGTAAGCGCTCGTTTAACGTCATTAGCTTGACGCATAGTACCTCATTTGTCGGGAGCAAGCTTGGCTCTTGCCATCAGAACCATCTCATTCTTTAATTCATTTACCTTTGAACAGACATTCTGGTCTGGTAAGTGCTTCTCTTCATCAAACAGGTCAAAGCTGATCTTCTGATCATTTATGCCCATTTCCAACTTTCTCTTTCCCATGTCTACCACATAATTGGTGGTTAACATGAAGGGACGACCCAAAATCAAAGGAATTTCAGTGTCCTCTTCAATATACATTACAACAAAATCTATAGGGAAAGTAAAATGTTTCACTCTAACCAGAACATCTTCAATCACTTCATAGGGTCTGGTAATAGAACGATCTGCTAACTGCAGTGTCATTCTAGTTGGCATAATCTCCAACTCTCTAATCCTCTTGCACATGGAGAGAGGCATCAAGTTTATACTGGCCCCCAAATCAATGAGAGCTTTACCAATAGGCACTGATCCAATAGAGCAAAGGATTGTGACACTCCCTGGATCCTTATGCTTAGGTGGAAGGATTCTTTGAATCACAGCACTACAATTCCCTTCCACCACAATATTGTCACTATGGATATACTTGCTCTTCTTGGTTAACAGATATTTCAAAAACTTTGAATAGAGTGGTATCTGTTGTATGACTTCTCCAAATGGAATGGTTATCTCCAATTTCTTGAAGATATCAAGGAATCAAGCTAAGTGTCGCTCCTTGTCTTTCTTTGATGGCACCAAAGGGTATGGCACCTTTTTACCGGAGCATGGAATAGCCTCCTTCTTCTTTTCTCTTGCAAGCTCACTCTTTGTCTTACTTACTCCCTCTTTTTCTCTATTTTTTTTCATTTTCTTCTTCTTTTTTTTTCTTTTTCTTTTATTTTTTCTTCAACTACTAGCTCTTGCTTGTCCTCAATTGTCTTTTCCTCATCCTCAACCATAGTTGCCTTTCTGCCTCTGGTCATAACAGCTTTGCATTCTTCTTTTGGATTCTTCTCAGTGTTTGCTCCAAAAGTGCTAGAAGAACTTTCTGCTATCTGTGTTGCCAACTGCCCCACTTGAATTTCCAGACATTGTGACCTGCATAAATTGCGACAAAGTCTCCTCTAGCTTTGTTGTTCTTTAATAGAGGCTAGGCCCTTGGTTTTGAGGTCTATTGGATGGTTCACCTTGATCGTTGTTGAACTGATTTCCCAGATGTGACCTCCATTGCCCTTGATTCTGATTATAATTTGAACCTTGCTGGTAACCTGCAAATCCACCTGCATGAAAATTTGGTCTAGGCTGATTTCCCATGTAATTCACCTCTTGGGCTGTGTCATCTAAGGGATTACAGCGTCCAGACTCATGAGCTCCTCCGCATATGTTGCAACCTCCAACTTGCAAAATAGTTGAATGTGAAGGTTGATTAACCTACAATTGATTAGGCAACTTACTTAATGTTTCTGTCAATGTCTTAAGCTGCTTAGACAACAACTTATTTTGTGCCAATAGTGCATCTTAAGAGGAAAGCTTCAGCAGGCTTCTCTTTGTGGGAATATGAGTCTGATCACGCAAGATGGCATGATCACTTGCAACTATGTTCTCAATAAGCTCCATGACTGCTTTTCCTTCAGCTGTCTTGGACTCAGGGAAATATTTCTTCAAAAATTTCTCAACTACTTCATCCCAAGTCTTCAAGCTATTTCCTTTAAATGAATGTAACCACCTTTTGGCTTCCCCAAATAATGAAAACAAGAACAAACTCAGCCTCACAGTATCCTCAGGCACACCGGAAATCTTGATTGTATTACATATCTCAATGTAAGTGGTCAAGTGTGTATATGGGTCTTCATTCGGCAAGCCATGAAATAGATTCCCCTAAATTAATCGTATCAAAGAATGAGGGTATGTAATATTGTGCGCTTGAACTTCCAGCCATGCAATACTTGTGAAAAACTGCGACACGGATGAGCTAGAATAATCCTCAAGAGTAACCCTCCCCGGTTGGCCATCAGCCATTATGTCAGCCTCAGATGCACCTACTTCAGGTTCCGTTGGTTCTGGAAAAATAGAAGATGACTCAGATGATTGAGGTTCCTCTGGAATTGGTTGTGTTGTCCTGTCCAGCAATATTTTTCTTTTTCTTTTTGTGTTGTTCCTCCTACAAGTGGCTTTTATTTCCAAATCTAGTGAAACTAAATCACCTGCAGAAGGGTTACCTCGCATACATAACACTAACAAGAGCAACAGTTAACCAAATCAAGAGAAAAATAAATTTACTAACTATTCACACAAAAATTAATCAAAGAATAAAGAATCAATGCCTACAAATTGAACTAGACTTCCCAAATAGAAAGAAACTCCTCGGCAACGACGCCAAAAACTTGTTTGCGAAACAGTCTGCACTACTGCGAAATTTATCAGCAAGTGTACTGAGTCACAAGTAATATAAAACGGTAAGAATCGAGTATCGAATCACAGGGAGTTTGTTTCATTCAGAAAAATGTTCATTCAATAAGTAGACATTTGTATAAAACCAGGAAATAGAAATAAGCAAAGATATTTTCTGAAATCCTAAAGTTATCTACAAAATTAACTACCTAAATGTGAGAGATAAATAGATGATTAAAACGTTGGGTCCTTCTACTGAGTAAGTTGATGTAATTAGGTATTTTTCTCTATTTAAGGTTGTTTCTACGTTCTATGTTGAGGGCAACTACCTCTAACGATGATTCCTCGCATGAATGAGCTAATTCTATTTAAACCTCTTTCTCGGATCCCTCGTCGAACTTAGCCTAAACGAATTGCATTAAGATTACAGCATATTGGAAACTAAATCCCTGCACTCTGTGTCCAGACATACAATTCTTTAGTCTGCCCTATCAAGTTCTAAGGATTGAAAACACTTTATTTTGGCTTAGCGAGCCAGGCGCGCTTAGTGTAGACAAAGGATCAAGCTAAATGTTTTGATGATGCCAAAGGATTACATGAATCATATGCTTCTCAAAGATTTACTCAAGACAAAGCAATTAAAGATATTCAAGATGGATGATCAAGACAGTCTTTAGAGTCTTAGAAAGGGTATATTAAATAGGAAGGGAATTCCAATTGAAGTAGCAAAAGGTTTGGCCAAGAATTTTAAGTTAAAAATTCTTTTTCAACAAATTTACTCTCTGGTAATCGATTACCAGAGGATGTAATCGATTACCAGTGGCCAAAACTGATTTACAACAGCTATTAAAATTTGAATTCAAAATTTGCACTGTGTAATCGATTACACATATATGATAATCGATTACCAGTAGTTTCTGAACGTTTTAATTCAAATTTTAAAGCGTGTAATCGATTACACACATATTGTAATCGATTACCAGAGGAGTTTTTCAGAAAACATTCTCAACAGTCACATCTTTTTGTGTGGTTCTTGAATGGTTATCATAGGCCTATATATATGTGACTTGAGACACGAATTTGCTAAGAGTTTTCCAGAACAAAAAGGTCTTATCCTCTTAAAAAGCAAAATCGTTTTATCCTCTTACAAATTCCTTGGCCAAATTACTTGTGATTCAATAAGGAATTATTTGAGTGCTCAAATTGTAAAATCTATCTCTTTCAAGAGAGATTTTTTCTTTTCTTTTTCTTCATTCTGAAAAGGGATTAAGAGACCGAGGGTCTCTTGTTGTGAAAGAATTCTAAACACAAAGGAAGGGTTGTCCTTGTGTGTTTAGAACTTGTAAAAGGAATTTACAAGATAGTGGAAATTCTCAAGCGGGTTGCTTGGGGACTGGACGTAGGCACAAGGGTGTGGCCGAACCAGTATAAATCTGAGTTTGCATTTTCTCTTCTCTTAAACTCCTTTATTTATTATTGTTTTATATTCATATTCAATCTGTTCTATTTGAATCAATATTTAAGAAATTCATTATTAAGGAAATTTATAACTGGAATAGAAAGATAAATAATTTTTAATTGGGGAAATAAGTTGTGATATCTTAATTCAACCCCCCCTTCTTAAGATATCTGAGGCCACTTGTCCAACACTTAGCACCAGAAGAGACAAATGACTCGCTGGGCGAGCTGATGGCACGCTGGGCGCATGCATGCTTGACAAATTCTCTTCCAGATTCTCCTAACTCGCTAAGCGAGCTGAGTGTCTCGCTTAGCGGATGTTGCTCGCTAAGCACATATGTCTCGCTTAGCGAGACACCAGCTACTGCAACCTTCTTCTTCTTCATCTTTTCACTTGAAACTAAAGTTGAACCACACTAATTCACAATGAAGAGAAACATAAAAATATGTACAAACCTACAAAAAGAACCATAAATTGGAGAAAAAGACATTATTTTATAAAGCTTTTCAATACAAAAGTTAATCGTAAATGACGACTAACACTAAGTTACCTGGAAGAACAGATAACAAAATAAAAAACCATTGGCACACCACACTCAAGAAGAGGTCTTAGCAAAACACAGTCACAATTGAAGAAACCAGAGCATCAAAATCAAAGAATAACGAATCAGTTTCCAATAAGGGTGTAACTGTTACTCTTCCAGTTACTTCTTCCTAGATGCCAGATAATTCATCATTATCCTTGATTTCATCCTCATGCAGCGAGTTGTCCTCCATAACTTCACATCATTCCACTGCTGCTAGCTGTATGGAGAATTCAGTGTTTGAAGATGATGACTTCGGCACTACAACAAAAATGACCTATGCTTACGGACGCCTTTTTCCTACAGACATGAATTAGTGTAGGTAAATCTCAAAAATACTTCTACCTACAACTGACTAATGTAGGTAAAATTCAACAACTTGTACCAACCATTATTTGGTGTAGGTAAATTCATTAAAACTAAAAAAAGACTTCTACCTACAACTACATTGTGTAGGTAAAACTCCAAAAAACTTGTGCTTATGGTTGATTAGTGTAGGTAAAACTCAAAAGAATTACTACCTATAAAAGCACAATGTAGGAAAATTTTTTAAAAACTTATACCTACAACTATGTGATGCAGGTAAAACTTTATAAAATCTGTGTCTATAGTCAGTTGGTGTAGATGTAACCTCAAAAGTCTTATACCTACAATTGTTGGTGTAGGTAAAACTCTTTAAGACGGTTTGAATTTGAATACTTATCTCTTATTTTTTTAGTAAATACCCAATCTCATAAAATAACCATTCAATTTAAATTAATTTTTAGTTAATAATTGTTAAAAATTTTAAAGATAAAATATATTAATTAATAATATTAAATTTTAAGAATTGAGTAATTAATGATAGGAAATCCTCGATATCTAACAATATATATATATATATATATATATATATATATATATATATATATATATATATATATATATATAAAAAGTTGCACAATCTTTTTTAGTGATTTTAAAATTAAAACGATGTTTTGAGTAACTCGACAGCGCGTGCCGGGAGTGTCGTTTAGTCGCTCGCCAAGACATTTTCCTTTTTTATTTCATCGCTGAGTCCCTAAACTGCAGTGAAATGGTCCTTTTTCACCTCCCAAGGTTCCCTCTCTACCTCGTTCTCCCTCCCTCACTCTCCGAGCCTACTCCAAAACCACCTTCTTACGGCCACCCAAATCCACTCTCACCGCCTCAAAATCCGTAACTGTTAACCCTTCCCCAACAGAGCTATCCCTTGAGAAGCTCTTCGTTCCGCCGGAGACCACCGTGTCCCTCGAAAGTTCCAGAGTCTTGAACGGTTTCAACATTCTGTTGAGTAACTACGCCAATGATGCTCAGGTATTGCAAGCCGAGTTTGTGAAAAGCAGTGTGAAGATCGAGGATTGTCCCTTCGATGGACTTCCTGAGTTCGCTATCGTTGGCCGCTCCAACGTCGGAAAATCCTTGCTCCTCAACTCCCTCGTGTGCCGCAAGAAGCTCGCCTTAATTTCGAAGAAACCTGGTTAGCCATTATTACAACGATTCCTTTTTAAATAGTCGTTTTTTTGTGCAATGCAAAGAAAAATTGTGTTCTCAATGTCAGGCATGTGGTGATTTCTTCTGTGTTGAAGCTTGAAAGGTTGAACTTGAATGCAACTTATTTGAAAATAACGTGTTAGATTTAATATTTACGTGTGTATTTAGGCATTTGAACCGTCTCCATGAGGAGGTAGGGCTTAGGAGAGAGGATTTGTGACTCTAGATTAGAGTTAGGGTATTTTTGGAGGGATAAAGTTTTAGGAATTGGTGGATTGAATTGAATTTCGACAAATGTAAGGAAGTTTTGTAGGGTTTAGGTGATGTTGTATAAAGAATCAAGTAATGGCTAATATTGGTTATTAAGGTGCTGGACATAGTATATAGCATTAGTGCATTCAGTGTTAAGACGTAATAAAGGGATTTTTAATTTATTGGTAATTTGCATTATTCTTTCTTCTATGCATTGCCATTTATTGACAGTATTAAATTGTCCATTTTCAAATTTTTGTAGGCAAAACACAATGTATAAACCATTTTCGAATTAACAGTAGAATTGTATTTGTTTATTTTATTGATTTTGGATGTTAAAGGATCGTGCGTTGGTTGAATTTGGTTTCAGCGATGGATTTTGAGGGATCGATTTTAGTTTTTTGGTTATTGTTTGTTTCTTTGGTGTTAGATAGGGCTTGGAGATAGGATTATGTTGTGCTGATCGAGGGATAGCTCCTAGATTTGCATTTTGAGACATGGAGGGAGTTTGTTTCTGGACAAATTGCTACCAGTATCGGTTTTTTGCATTCCAAGAAGTGCTTGATTGGCGAGTTTTCATCCTTGGAGATTTTCTTCGGGTTTCCTTTGTTAATTGCACTTAGGGTTTTGCTTCGCTTTAATGATGAGCACAGGGTACGTGATGCTACATTCTTCTGATAAAGGTGCTGCATCTTAAGTGCACATGTACAAGTAAGCGCTTATTCTTATTCTTTGCAAAACTCCGATCCAAAAAGAAGTTTCTTGATAAGTGTTCCTTTGGCAGTGCATTGCTGACCCAACATTCAGTTAAAACTTTTGGCAGTGCACTTGTGCTGTTTCGTTTTTTTTCTTCTTCCTGCTTTTAATTTGTAGTGCTGTAACTTGTTTGAATTCTGTTTGGTATCTGAGACAGGCAACAAAGAGAACAGGTTGGATCAGATCTGCATTAAAATGTGGGGAGGCAGCAGAGAAGGGTCTTTTCTTGAGAAGTCTATCTTGGAGAATTATTGGTTGGAAGAGGCTCTTATGGTTATGCAGAGTAACTTGTTTTTGATGCTCTTCTGAGTCTTATGTCTTAGCAGTTTGGTGTTAGAGCCAAAACTTGGAATTTCGAAAAATGTGAAGGCAGCCAAAACTTGTGTCTTAGCTGATTTGGTTCATCACCCTTCCGCTCATCCTTCCTCTCCTTAATACTCTTTTGATATAAACCTGATTCATGTGCCTTTGACAAGTCTTTTTAACATGAGATTAATTATCAGCTATCAAAAACAACCAACCAAAATTACATGAATGGACATAATGGAGAAGAGACAAACTCTATTCTGTATTGTGAACTACAATCTACATTTCTTGGGTGTGGCTTCTTGGAATTTTGTTTGAAAAAGATGTGACTCGTGAGTACTTGGCGAGTTGGCATGGCTCCTATTTGCTTTTAGGTGCCACCCCCAGAAGTAGCCTAGGCCATCCTATGTAAATTGCGAACTTGTTTTTACTTTTTAGCCCTTATTTCAAAATTCCACACACTTCTCTTTCAGAATCTTACCCAATGCTATAAATTCTATCCTATGATCAATTTTGGATGGGATTGTCTATTCAAATTTCAAACTCTATGGCTAGAACATTTGTATATTAAAACCCCAAGCATTTGGCATATTGGTTTATAAAGAGATCATGTCTATACTTTATTTGCCTATATTTATGTTTCACGTACATGTTCAAGGCCCTTTATTTTCTCCTTTTCCAGCCTTGCATTCACATAAATTACTGTATAACAAACCCATAAACATTCTTTTGGTAATTATTCTTGATTTGGAAATGTTTTACCAGCAACTTATGAACTATATTTCTCCCAAGATATTGTCCCAATTTGTACCAGCATCCAAAGATATTAGTCATATATTGATCATGTCTTGGATATAAACATTTCAGTTTTTCCTCTGATTTTTTATTTGTTCATTATTTTGATTTTTACAAGTATTTCTCTACCCTTCTACAATGCTTCCAGTGCTTTTGTATGATATTCCCAATTTTTGTGTAGATTTCTTTGGATGGTGAGAATTGGTGGAGGAGAATATCGTGTAGATAAAGGAGCAGCTCCAAAGATGTTGAACTGTCTTATGTAAGTTTTTTAGCACTACTAGTTGGGCTTGGCATTTGAATTATCTTTGAAGTTCCAGCAAATCTGTATGCACACAGGTCTGTTGGTTATTGCTGCTATATCCCTTTGCGTATTCATGTTGGGTAAACTTGAGGACTGCCTTCAACTTTTGGTAGAAAGAGGGTTGACTTTTTGGGTAAACTTGATCTTTTATTAATGATATCACTGTACAGAGAGAGAGGGTTGATTAGAATGCAGTTTGATGTAGCTGAGTTATGCTTTTGGCAGCAATCGGATTCCAGAGGCTGCTTTAATGGCTTGATCCTATCTCCCAAGCAAGGTCTCAGTGACAATTTGGAGAAAAGATCTCACTAAGGTAATGTTAGTCATATATATATATATATATATATATATATATATATATATAAATTTGGCCTTCTTGATATATTAATCGTAGGGTCCATGATAAAATGCAAGCCGTTTTATGACCTCATGGAAGTCGCCACTCATACCATTAAATTGCATTTATTTTATAAGCATGGTTAATGTTTTAATTTATATAACAAATTAAATCATTCCATGATCAGCGATTTGTATGAATTTATCACGACTTAACCTTGTTTTGATTTGAAGTGATCTTCACCTTGTCTCGGGTTTTCCCTTCTGCAGTTCATTACCTGACCTGGAGAATTCTTGCTAACTTCAATTCTAATTAGAAGAACCCATAATATGGACTAGTGTGAGAGCTTCTCGTTACCAATTTGAATTTTTCTGAAAAAATGTGTTAAATGTCTCCAACTCGAACAAGTACAACAACAACAACAACGCCTTATCCCACTAGGTGGGGTCAGCTACATGGATCAACTTCCGCCATAATGTTCTATCAAGTACCATACTTCTATCCAAACCATTAATTTCGAGATCCTTTTTGATAACCTCTCTTATAGTCTTTTTGGGTCTTCCTCTGCCTCGAATTGTTTGTCTTCTCTCCATCTGGTCTACTCTCCTCACTACAGAGTCTACCGGTCTTCTCTCTACATGCCCAAACCACCTAAGTCTATTTTCCACCATCTTCTCTACAATAGGCGCTACTCCAACCCTCTCTCTAATAGCTTCGTTTCTAATTTTATCCTGTCGAGTCTTACCACACATCCACCGCAACATCCTCATCTCCGCTACACCTACTTTATTCTCATGTTGGCTCTTGACCGTCCAACATTCTGTTCCGTACAAAATCGCCGGTCTTACCGCAGTCCGATAAAACTTTCCCTTTAGCTTGATCGGTACCTTTGCATCACATAACACCCCCGATGCTTTTCTCCATTTCATCCATCCTGCTTGAATGCGATGATTCACATCCCCTTCAATTTCCCCATCATCCTGTATTACAGACCCAAGATATTTAAACCGTGTGACTTGAGGGATAATATGGTCTCCTATTTTCACCTCTGAGTTAGAAACCCTCCTTCTTTTGTTGAACTTACATTCCATATACTCCGATTTGCTTCTACTTAGGCGAAAGCCATGTGTTTCTAGAGCTCGTCTCCAAGTTTCCAACCTCTCATTCAACTCCTCCCTCGACTCTCCAAGGAGGACTATGTCATCTGCAAAAAACATGCATCTCGGCGCTATCTCTTGGATTTGTTCCGTGAGGACATCCAGAATTAAGGTAAAAAGGTAGGGGCTAAGGGTTGACCCTTGATGTAAACCAATTGTGATGGGAAAATCGTCTGACTCTCCACCCTGTGTCCTAACACTAGTCGATACCCTATCATACATATCTTGGATAGCTCGAATATATGCAACTCTAACCCCTTTCT
Source organism: Glycine max (assembly GCF_000004515.6). Taxonomy (NCBI): domain Eukaryota; kingdom Viridiplantae; phylum Streptophyta; class Magnoliopsida; order Fabales; family Fabaceae; genus Glycine; species Glycine max. The sequence goes on from NC_038248.2 coordinate 9,521,507, forward strand.
TCTCTAGAGCTTTCCACAAAATCTCTCTAGGCACTCTATCATACGCTTTCTCCAAGTCAATAAAAATCAAGTGCAAGTCTTGTTGGGCCATGCGATATTGCTCCATCACCTGCCGTAATAAATAAATCGCTTCCATGGTCGACCTTCCCGGCATGAAACCAAATTGATTCTCAGTAACTTGAGTCTCCTTTCTTAATCTCCGTTCGATCACTCTTTCCCATAATTTCATGGTATGACTCATGAGCTTGATTCCCCTATAATTTGCACAATTTTGTATATCCCCCTTGTTCTTATAGATTGGCACTAACGTGCTTCTCCTCCATTCCTCCGGCATGCGTTTTGACCTCATAATTTCGTTAAAGAGTTCGGTGAACCACTCAAGACCTCTATCTCCAAGAGTTTTCCACACTTCAATAGATATGTTGTCTGGCCCCACCGCCTTACCATTACTCATTCTTTTCAACGCTTCCTTTACTTCCTGTTTCTGAATCCGACGATAGTACTTATAGTTCCGGTCCTCTTCTCTTGTGTCTAGACTGCTAGAGTCATATCCATATCCATCATTAAATAAGTTGTGGAAATACGCCTTCCACCTTTCCTTGATATCTTTTTCATGCACTAAGACTTTGCCTTCTTCATCCTTAACACACTTTACTTGATCCAAATCTCTAGTCTTCCTCTCTCTACCCTTAGCAAGCCTATATATAGATCTTTCTCCGTCCCTGATTCCTAGAGCTTGGTATAGTCCGTCAAAAGCTTGGGCTCTTGCCTCACTCACCGCCTTTTTGGTTTCATTTCTAGCTATCTTATACTTATCCCAAGTTTCAGAATTTCTACACCTAGACCACTCCTTGAAACACTCCTTTTTTACTCTAACTTTGCTCTGAACATTTTCATTCCACCACCACGATTCTTTACCCCTAGGTCCAAAACCTCTAGATTCACCCAACGTCTCTTTAGCCACTTTAATAATCTCTTGGGACATCTTGTTCCACATATCATTTGCACTTCCTTGTGATTGTCCACACCAAACCTCCCATATCTTTTGTTGGAAGATTCCTTGTTTCTCACCCTTCAAGTGCCACCATTTGATCCTTGGTGCTACCAGAGGACTTCTTCTCTTTGCCCTATCTCTAATTCTTACATTCATAACCAAAACTCTATGTTGGGTAGTCAAGCTCTCTCCCGGGATAACTTTACAGTTCAAGCAATACTTCCTATCAGACTTCCTGATAAGGAAGAAATCTATTTGAGAACATGTCCCTCCACTTTTGTAAGTGATAAGATGTTCCTCTCTTTTCTTAAACCATGTATTGGCTATAGAAAGATCCAAAGCCTCCGAAAACTCCAAGATGGATTTACCCTCCCCATTCATCTCCCCTAGGCCAAAACCCCCATGCACCCCCTCAAAACCTCTAGCCACGCTACCTACATGTCTATTGAGATCCCCTCCTAGGAAAACTTTCTCTCCTTGGGGTATATCCTGAAGTACCCCTTCTAGATCCTCTCAAAATTTTACCTTAAAGTGTTCTGCTAACCCAACCTGAGGTGCGTACCCACTAATAACATTAAAGGTGTCATGTCCCACTACCAATTTTAAGACTATGATATGATCTCCTACTCTTCTTACATCCACGACATCCTTCTTCCACTCCTTGTCCACAATAATCCCTACCCCATTTCTTGATCTGATTTTTCCGGTATATCACAGTTTAAATCCCGAGTTGTCTAATTCTTTCGCTTTTTCACCTGTCCACTTAGTTTCTTGTAGGCACATAAAATTGATCTTCCTCCTCACCATAACATCCACTATTTCCATAGATTTTCCAGTAAGTGTGCCTATATTCCATGTACCAAAGCGAATCCTCCTGTCATGAACTAGCTTCTTTACCCACACCCGTTCACGAAAATGTGGGAACCCTTGCTTACTTTTCACTACATCCGGGCGGCGATGCAGCGGCCCTTGCTCTTTTGACACTGTACTCGAGCCATACAGCGCGTTGCTTCCGGGCAACGACCTAGCATTCACATTATTACGTAATTGATCCATGTCATAGAGATTCGACAAAGTTTAACGTTGACTGTCGAAAGCCTAACACAACCCTCTCCTTTTATCCGGGCTTGAGACCGGCTAAGAATAGCAAAGCTACCCTAGGCAGGATTAACTCGAACAAGTATTTTAAAAAAAAATATTATTAAGTGAAAGTTGAAAAAACAATATATATGTGAAATCATAACACTTGACCTTCTAAATTTTTTTCCCATTAGAGAGTTATTTATTTTTAACGTTTAATAATAAAATATAAAATATTTTTATTATTAAAAAAAAGATATACAATTTGATTACTTATTTTTTTATTAATCTAAATAAGTAAATAAAAAACTATTTCTTTTATATATATATATATATCCAAATAACACATTCTCTATTTTATTTTACTACATTTCTCATCCTTTCTTATCATGCTACATATCTCCCAAGCAAGGTCTCAGTGACAATTTGGCCTGCCCTGTCCTGAATTCTTATCATGCTACATATTGCATGTGAAATAAAAATTTTCTTATATTTATTTGTTAATAGTTGTTTTATTTTTTATATTTGATTATATAAAAAATAATATTTAATATTGTAATTATTTTCATTGTTTTGTCTTTTCATGTTGCTTTTAAATCATGTGTTTTTATTTATATGGAGTTATTTCAACTTAATCAAATAATTAAAAATTTAAGTTTTTGATATTCAACTGTACCAAGTGGACTTTACAATATCCTATTTAGTTTAAATATAATTATTTTGAGTAAAAAATACCATAGGTCTGTACAAAATAATATAGAAGCACGTGTAAGTGAAGGAAAAGAAAAATGTTTAAACTTATAAATTTTGTTTATAAAATGATAATCACATATTACTAAGTTCTTTTTTCTCTATGTTTCACGGTGATTGTTAATCAACTAAATTATGCTCATCTTATTTTCTTTAAAAAAAAAAAAGTTACATTCATCTTACAAAAATTATAACAAGTAACGGTCAATTTTGGGGAGAAAAAGCAAGGAGGAGCTAGAAGGGTAACAGTTAGCATCAAAGATAGTGGAAGAGTGAATGAGACAAAGGAATTTCAGTCCCCAGGAGGCTGACATCAAATCCCTTTGCTTCATTTGCAAGTTGTGCTATCAAGCAACCATTTCTCTATTTGGATATTGGAAATTCTGTATTGTCCTCCCATCCTTCAAAGATGTTTGAGATTGTGAGAAAACACAGTTTTTATCTGATAAAGTGAAATGTGACGAGCTGTGAATGAAATGAGTCAGAACTCAATAACTTCGTTTTTATTTTATTGATCATTCCTTGATTATTTTCCAGGCTACATGGTGTTTGCTATGAGAATCCCTTGGCACCGTTGATACGTGAGTTAGGACTTACACTATAGCATGCCGGTGGTGATAACTCTGTCATATATGATCATGACTTGGAAAGGTAATAATTCAGATTTTATTCTCCTATGTTTCAGCAAGATTGATGTATTTGAAGGTTTATATTAGTTACGATGCAGTAATTAGGATTGGAAGCAAAAGTATTTTAACTGAAAATTGCACAAGTATACAATTTTTTTGCAAAATTTCTTTATGTGTGCATAGCTCTACAATCTTTGTCTCGTGAAAATGAAGCACTAATATATGATATTCTAAAAAGTGTCAAGCATTCGAAACTTTTGTAATTCAACTACTGCTTTCTAGTAATGCCATTTCATCTTTCATGAGTTTATATAATTTTTTTTCAGTCTGAAGAAGCAGAGAGGTATTGGTTTGTTGCACTGCCCACATTCAATTATGTATGTTCTAAGTTCTCTCTAAGATCTAAATATTTACCTACAATTGAAGATGATATCTACATATTAAAGACTTTTACCTACAGTTAGGAGATGTAAGTAGAAGTTAATGACTTTTACCTACACACTATACATAGTAGGTAAAACTTATAGTGACAGACAATTAACCGTTATTATATGTCCCTCAAAGTTGACGGAAGAAATATCCGTAAGACAAAGTCTATCATACATTTACCTACGGATTTTTTATTTAGAGTGACAGTTTTTGTCTATAGATATAGGTCATTTTTCTTGTAGTGCGGTTCTCTTGATTCATACAATGAAAGCTTCTGGACACAACTAAATCTGGATGACATTTCCTACAATGTACCATGTGAAATTGTTTCAAAAGATTTCAATGGCTCTTTTCAAAGTACAAATGCTACCCAGATCCTTGATTCTTGTGCAATGTCTCCTACAACTAGCGAAAGTAATATTGTTCTGGATAATGACTTTGTCGACTTTCTGGATGCATACGAAGATGCAATGGTTGATAACCTTTGGACAGAGTCATATGTAGCTAACATGTTCCACATTCCAAGCGAACTACTTATTCTCTTCGTGGCAGAATCTGAATATTTTACTCCAATATATAATGATCTGTGGGGTTGTCATTTGTATTAGCTCATTCTAATGAACAAAATCACTCCTTGTTCATAGAACAATAGTTTTGAGAGTAACGCTGGTATTATACACAGTCATAAATAATGATAATGATAGTTATTATTACTTATTTGAGGTGTGTATTAGTCGGGTTAATAAACGAGAGTATATATAAATAAAATATCAACTTATGTTTTTAATTCTAAATAAATATTTGATTGTGTATTTTTTTAATAAATTTTTATTTTACATTAAGTTTTTAGTAAAATAATAATTTTATTTTTTATTTTTTACATTATTTATGATAAATTATCAAATTTTGTATTGTAATTTTTTTCATTTATTATGAGTCAAGATTAAAATAAAATTTTTTAATTTATTAATAAACAAATACAAACTTAACTAATTCATTAGAGACTAAAATAAAATATCATGAACTAAAAATAAAAATATTATTTTATTAAAAACTCAATGTATAATAAAAATTTATTAAAGATAAAAATTAGATATTTATTAAAAATTAAAAATATATTTAGGGTACTTTCCCGGCCTAAATAATAATAATTATTACTTATTCGAGGTGTGTATGACTCGAGTTAATAAATGAGACTATCATTTATTTTGGATAAAATGTATTTTGTGCTACAAGAATTTCATGTTTTAGTGTCTGGCAGAAGTCGACACTAAAATTCAATAGCCAACGCTAAACATGCATTAGTGTCAACTTTGCGTCGGATACAACGCTATAATGCTTGAAGCTATTCTTTTACATCGGCAAATTAAAACAGCCAATGCAAACTAGCATCAATGCTAATCATAAGTATAGCCTTTGGAAACACACGTTAGTTGTCTGGAAGAGCTGTATGTACGCGCTTTCAAGGCAAATTTACTATGCAGGAGTTCTTTTATAAACAATTTACCAAAGGGGGTCTCATTTATAACAAATTGCAGAGAGGGTTTGTTTTTTACGTGGGTGCTGCCATTGACACTGGCGGGAAGCTTGAACCGCCAGTGACAATGGCGGGTAAGGGGGGTACCGCTAGTCATAGTGGCGGGACAGGCTGACTAGGAGAGAGGGGTGAGGGTGTGCCGCCATTGCTGCTGGCGGGATAGGATGAGTAGGAGAGAGAAGGGTGGTGCCGCCAATTGCATTTGCGGGACACGTTCAGGGGTGGTGCCACACTCCCGCCTTTGGAGCTGGCGGGATAGTGGGGACGTTAATTTTCGGTGCATAATCATAACTAACGAGATCACAGCAGGGCCTATAGCAGCCTACGTTGCAAAGGTATTCAAAATATGATCAATGCACTCACATATTGCAAAGAGAACGACAATTCACAATTCACAATTCACAATTGCATGTTTACGAATGTCTTTCAAGGTGCCCCAAATGCAGTCTAGAAATAAGTAGAGATGACGTTATTAAAAATGAATTTAAACCAGTAAAATTTCATGTTGTGAGTAAATTAGAAATAATTCCATGTTGCGGGAAAAAAAAAAACTCACGGACGTGGTGATGCCGCTTGTGCTAGTGGCGGAAAATGCAAAAAAGCATGCGCTTGTGCTAGCAGTGGAACATGCAAGCCAAAAAGTAAAGCTGACGAATTATAAAAGCTTTTTAATTGGTACGGTCTATCCTATGTAACAAATAATTCCTAGGTGTGCAGGCTTCAGTCTCACGCTCCATGCTTAGTCCCATCAAACTACTAGCTGAACGTGTCCCTCTACTTTTCATGCTTCATCACCTGCACTTTCTCATCATATATAATATATAGTTATATACCCTTCTTTCACGCTCATTATTCTTTTGCATGTCATTATAAACCTAATCCTTTGCCTATAAGTAAATTAATTAATGTTTCTTCATAAATGTGTTGTTGTACTTCCGGGCACAACTCTTTCTCTGCAATTAAAAACAGTTGCAGCTTCTAGCGGTGTTGCTCTGCATGATCAAACTTTTCGGTGCTTCATGTGTGGTTGAGTTTTGTTTGTTTACAAATTTTTTTACCTTGTGTTTGTTGATTCCTTGTAATGTGACCACAACTGCATATTTGGGGTCCAGATCCATGTGCATATTTACAATATCTTCTATTCTGAACGTGTCCCGCAAATGCAGTTGGCGGCACCACCCCTGAACGTGTCTCGCAAATGTAGTTGGCGGCACCACCCTTCTCTCTCCTACTCATCCTATCCCGTCAGCAGCAATGGCGGCACACCCTCACCCCTCTCTCCTAGTCAGCCTGTCCCGCTACTATGACTAGCGGTACCCCCCTTACCCACCATTGTCACTGGCGGTTCAAGCTTTCCGCCAGTGTCAATGGCGGCACCCACGTAAAAAACAAACCCCCTCTACAATTTGTTATAAATGAGACCCCCTTTGGTAAATTGTTTATAAAAGAATCCCTCCACAGTAAATTTGCCCGCAAATTTGTCCGCTTTCAAATTAAGAACATATTCAAAAGACATGTCACTTGCATACTATTTATTAATTATCATTTTTTTTTTGTGCAGAATCATGCGTGTCCTAAAATTTATTTGACTAGAGATTAATCTGGTTCATAATAAATAATTATCATTGACCTAATAAAATTTTGTATACAATAATAATTAAATATAAATTTTTTCATTAAATAAATTATTTTCACATATATAAATGTAACAAGATTTTACAATATTGCATTAACCCTTTAAAATTAATATAGGAAAGTCTTAGCATTTTTTCACCCTTTAAAATTTATGCTAGAAACATAGATTGTTCACATTTGTGTTTGGAATCGTACCAAATTGTTTTTATTCAAGACTTGGACAACACAGTACATACATATTTACACTATAATTAAAGATAAAATCAGCAACACTTTTGCGACCACGAGCTTTGTTAACCATTAAGATAAAAGAATTAATGTTGGTAGTTAGAGATATGGATAATGTCTATTTTGCATTATATTCTCTGCACACGTTTTAGAAGAAAATTCTCATCCCATTGTAGTAAGCTCGGAAAGTCAGATAAATTCTCTGGATTTAATTTCACACGATCATAATACAGTAGAAAGTAGAACGCGATTCTTGTTAAGACACACGATGTAATAGTGTACTTTAAAGAATTAAATGTAAACAGGATTTGGCTCCTTTAAAAGTAGTAGTAGAAAAGTGTACTAAATCTAGAACACCGTTGGAAGTAAAAAAATCCTAAAACTAATTTTACTTTTTTTGTAAACAAAATATTTATGAAAATTTTAATTTGATAATTCTCTTTCAAGTCTATCCATTTTAAAATAAAATAATATTTTTAAGTTTTAAGTATCAAATCATTTGTCTGAATAATGAGACAATTTTTTGTTAAAATGTAATTTTATTATTAGATGTTCTCTAAATAGACTGAATTAACTACTGTCTGCCAAATGAAATGACAGGTAGGATGTAATTTTTTTCCTTCTTAATTAAACTGAATATATAATGAATAAAATCATCATTGAGAAAAGCCTCTATATAACAAAATCAGCATAAATTGCATAGTCAATGCTGGTTGCCTAGCCTTTGTTACCAAATACAGGTAATTTAAAACCATGGAAAATGCTGACAAAATATATAATTCCCTTATTATAATCCTGAATAAAGAAATCTTGAAAGTTGAAGTCATAAGCTGCTCCTCAGCGCCATCACGTACGGGACCTTTTCTATGACATTTTTTTATTAGAAAATAAGAAGCTTGCTCATCTAATAATTTCTTTAATTCGTGATTAGGAGTATCTGTTGTACAGTGTCCATAATCTATTGTCCCGTTGGTATAATTATTTTATATTTTGTTGTTTATACAACATATTAAAAAAAGAACCGTTCTTTTATAATAATAATAATAAATAAATAAATAAATAAATAAATAAATAAATAAATAAACAAAATGGCTCCTTCTAATAAGGAGATTCGTTGAACTTGGCTTCAATAATGCCACGCTTTTGTAGTATTTGAGAATTGATTGAATTGGGATATACCGTATTCTAGATTCGTGTCAAAATTTGGTTACATTTTTAGAAAGTCATTTGAATCAACTATAAAATACAGATATAATTTTGATTTTATTTAGTTTAAATATAACATTAAATTTAAACTAAATCAAATCAATCTTTTAATTTGATTCCGTTTAATTTCATTATTTTCTTAATCTATTTATCACAATTTAAAATTATCTTTTAAATTTATATCATTATTATATATGTTATATAATTTTATAAATGAATTTTATTTTTTATAAAATTTTGTTTAACATCTTTTACATAAAAAATATTATTTTCACTTCTATCTATTCAACATTAATATAAAATGATATTATCAACTTTTATTTATAACATAATAATAATTGATATTTAACAATATTAGGACATCCTTAACTAAAATATATATCTTAATTATAAAACAAATTAAATATAATAAATTATTTAATATTTATTATTAATTATCAAAATGAAATTTAATATAATTATAATATGTAGTTTGTTGAGTTCAATTTTTTATAATAAAATTCGAAAATTGAATTAAATTAAATAAAAAAAATATGTGATTTTTTGAATTTTTTATTTTCAATTTAAATAATTTTTGAATTTTTTGGATTAATTTTAGATGATTTAAAAATAATTTGATTTAATTTTGAACACCCTTCTATAATTACTTCTATAATTAGAGAGGACGATTATTATTATTTTGACCTCATTTGATTACGCATTTGACGCGTTTACATTGTGTCACCACATCTTGTTGTGACTTGCACGCTGATGAATTATTGATTAATAACTGTTGATAAATTGATGGAACTTTATGCACGCTGATAAATTTGATTAATAATTATAGAAACGTGCCTTGACTTAAACTACTCAAAAACTAAAAAGTTCACCTCGTAGCAATCCTATTTAGTATTTACTTTCGGAAAATTAATACAATGCCAGACCATTGACAAATAATTATATTTTTAGATACATAGTTAAATATTTGATTTATGATCGATTATATGTCTTTTTTATAAAAAAAAAACATCTTAAGTTAAAAATAAATTGGACAATTTTTTTAAAACAAGATAAAATGGAAATTTCATAACGCATAATTTGTTTTTAATTTAAATATTTTATCTCATTTTAATTTTCTTTCATCTTAACCAATAATCTTATTTTTTTAATCCTTTTTTATTGTCTTTCATCTCTTTTAATTATTATTTTCTTTTACCTCTTTACCAAATACAATCTAAATAAAATAAATGACTTAAAGTGATAGTGACATATAGCATGGAGCAGCTTGACCTTGACTTTCTAATTCCATGTCTTTCTCCTTCTCGGAAGGCGCTATTCTTTCAAAACAGATGTCAATTGTCAGACCAGAAGGTTAGTACAAATTGTTTGACAAAGATACTTCAGCATTTGGACACGAGGAAAATTTAATCATCATTTACCAGTCCAAAACTTTTTAAAGCATAAAACACGTTTTGGTCAGATTAAACTTGAAACGGCTGGTCAGAGTAAGAAACAAGAAACTGTATACAAATTATTCATCAGTCAATTGCCTACGTAAGTGATAAAAGAATAGTAAAACATAAGTCCCATTCCTTTTTCTTTTTGTCTCATTAGAAAAATGACATAATTAAAAAGCAAATGTTTACCTTATTTATTAATTTTTTGAGATATTGTTTTTTTATGATTTTTGAGCTATTGTTTTTGTTATTAGAAAAACAGCTGAAAATGAGACACGCATGACACAAAAGGGAAAAGTGGGATTTGGATTTTTTATAACGATTGTGAGAACCCCCATCCCTTGACGACATAAGCGAATTAAGAAACTACTCGGACTTTGGAGGAAGATTGGAACATAATTGCTTGTGTTGCCTTTATAGAAACGCAGGGAATTGCACAGTAGTTTCTAGGAAGAACACAAGAAATATTTCGGAATGTCATATTATTTAACTGCTTAAAGTGAGTTATATATATATATATATATATATATATATATATATATATATATATATATATATAAGCAGTGTCCTAAAAATTGATCAGTCGACCTAGAAAACCATTAGAAATCCTTGATTCAAAAACGAAGAAAAATTAATGTTAGCAAAAATTAGCAAACTACTTAATTAAAATTTCATGTTTACAAAGATTATGGTGATAACATTTATGTTATCTTTTCTCTTATTTTTCTTATCAAAATCATGCACATAAATTCATTAAATATGAATTTATCATAATAACAATAGGAAAAGGAGTGGTAGGGTGAGTTGAAATCTTTAGATCCTTTTGTATAGAAAAATCCACCTGAAAAGGGAATTCATTTTCATTGAAAATTATACATGTCTGACACATATTTTTATACCATGTGTTTGGATGGAGGATTTAATTTTTTTTTAGGAAATTCAAATACACAGCATTTTGATTGTCTTGATTTAAATTCTTTTTATTTTGTAAATATTTTGTTTGGATGAGACAATTCAATTTCTTATATTTTAATTTTCTTGTTTGGACAAAGTAATTCAATTTCAATGAAATTCAAATTAAACAGGAAATTATAAATTGTAAGGAACAAAAAAAAGTAACATTATTTAATTTAATTACCAGGTATTGGAACAGTGAGGATATCATCGTCGTTGATAGCAGTGCTTCCCATGGCATTAACATTCATCGTGAAGTACCTAGCAGCAATGGCAGCAAGGGTGTCAACGAGGCGAACAACATAAGAGAGGTAAATCGCAGGGAGAGAGTTATCGGAGCTATTGAAGCAGGTGCAAGGGAGAGGAATGACGAGGTTTTGGCCCACATCAAGAACTGAAGGGTCGAAAATGGAGTTAGCCTCGCGGAGCTGGTCGGAGGAGACGAGGCCGGCATAGGCGACGTCAGTGATGAAGGAGGGTGTCGGAGGGGCGGGTCTTGTAGTGAGTAGCGACGAATTTGCGAATGCCGTTGACGCAAGAGCAGGAGATGGGGACTTTGAGGAAGAGCTTCGAGGGGAGAATGTGGTGCTCCACGTTGGGGTAAGAGATGTTGTTGGCGTTCGCGGTGAGAAGCGCGATGGGGTCGATTTGGAAGAGTGAGTAGGCTCTGAGGAAATTGAAATTCTTTGGTTTTTAAGAGAATTTCATATTATTCATTTTTTGTTAATTAAAATTCCCTATTAAAATTCTAGATATTCAATTTCTCTTTAAATTATTATCCAAACATTAAATTTAAAATGACATGTATCTCACAGGGTTAGAGATGAGCAATGCACTTGTACCCATTGTGAGAACTATTTTAGTTAACTGCAACAAACATATTTAATAGTATGGAATTGTAATTTGTGCTTATTGTATGGTTTAAAACAAGGGAAACTAGCACAACCGAAGGGTTTCATGAAATTGTAATTTGGGCTTTGATTCTCATCAATTACTAGCTTAGTGAGGGTAGTTGATCGATTTTAATTAATTGTACAACTGTGGACATGTTTATGCTCCCTACATCTGTGGAACCATTAGTCCATTACCTATTTTTAGAGAACTCTTGCGATCATGTTCTAAAATTTCTTGAAAGTGATTAAGCAGTGAGCTCACATGGTTGCTTGAACCACTGTCAAAATACCATTCAACATTCTGAACATGAATATGGTAAGGCGATTAAAGCATTATAACTTGTGATTTGTGGATATATATGTCTTGCTACTTTTCTTCTAGTGGATGTCCCATGTAAGCTTTGTCAAATGTGTAGAAGCAATGAACAACCACATGACCATGCAAGTTTGCCACAAACCTAACATACTGCTGGTTCGGTTTAGAGTTCCTACCTCTTCCTCCTCCTCAAACCTCTTTGATTTGATCCTCTCCAGCCACCTCCAATTAATGTAAGATTTATTTCCTTTTAGTCTAATCCGGTAGATATATTAGTTGATAGATTGAGAGGGACACTAGAAAATTTATTTAGCTAATCATCAAGCCTATTCTCAAAGGCAAGGAGCTGTGCCATTTAATTTACTCATCTCTTAGAACATCTCCAATGCTAAAATCTTAAGAACTTGCTTTTGTTCTTGTTGTTGTATAAAAACTGTCCTGGAATTTGGAGACTTGCCACCATGTCAATTTTTCTTTTTATATTGTCTCTCTTTGCTTGTAATTTTTTATTAAAATTTTAAGTTACATTTTTGCACTAATTGTGCAAAGCACAAGATAGTGTTTTAGTTATCATAAAAATTGTTTGGTCATTATCATGTGTAGAATTTCAAGCTAAAAGATAAGGTGCATTTAATGTATAGTATGAATTGAATTTTTATCACTAAGGTTTAGCTGGTTTAAATGCAAAGCAGAATATTGCATTTTACTATATGAAACTTATTTGAATGGATGTATTTAAAGTTGTTTTTGTTTCAACTTCCAAGAGAACTTATTTATTATAGTTGGTGACAATCTTCACTATAAATAGGGAAAAATTAGTGGAGAAGATACACATGAAGAGAGTGTGTGTGAGAAGAGAAATTATGAAATAAAGTCACTTTGTTGAGAGAAAAATGTCTTTGTGTGAGAGTGTTATCACTTTTTGTAACTATTGAATGAGGTACTCGAGTTTATAGAATGATACACAATAATTAGGGTGAATTACAATCTTGTAATCATTTTTGTGATAATGAAATACTTTTAAGATGGTTCCATGGACGTAGGCAAGATGTGTCTAACCACGCAAAATTATTGTGTTCACTACTAAAAAATTATTTTTACGACACCCTTTCGACGATGGCTCCCAAAAATTGTCTTAGTATATAAGACAATGGAAATTTTCTAAATACATGGTTTTTCAATGAAGATGGTTTTATGAAAACCATTTTCGAAACTACCATTCTATGACATTTTCGCAAAAACCGTCCTAAAATGATTATCATTCCAAGACAGTCTTATTCCAAGATGGTTTTTCAAAAACTGTTTTAGAATATTTTTAAATTTTTATCTCTCCCTGTAGTCTCTTGTACTTCTGTAATGCTTCCTCTCACTCTTCGATTCCTCTTCTACTAGACGATGATGACAAAATCTTCTAGTGGCCCACCAACGACGAATAGAAGATCCTTGCTCTAGTGGAATGATAAGCTACGGTGGTTCATGGATCCTCTTCTCGTTTGCTGTAATTGGAACCCTAATTGCACCTTCACCCTTACTTCTAGCATTGTTAACGGAGGTAGATTGGGAGCAATATTCAAGTCTTACGCTTCCACCACCATGACGCGTAGGTACAAGACCTTGGGAGATTGGTAAACCTTGGACTGAATGTGTGCCACGTATGGTGCATCTAAGATCCACAATTTCGAGAATGCGTCGTCGGACTGCGTCCTAATCCACATGAGCTAAATGTCACTGAAAACTCTCCTGGGATTCTGATCGGCAGTGCCTCCTTCGAGGTCGTACCATTGTAACACCCCATTTTTTGTAAAATAAATTAAAAAAGGATTTTTATTTAAAAATAAATAGAGTTTTAGAAAAATGATAAGATTTTTATAATTAAATAAATAAGAAGAAATAACTTTATTAATTAAAATAATGGTTTGAAGGAAAATAAAAAAGATATTTTATTTATTCATTTGATAAGAAATAATAGAGTTCTTGTTTATAAAATAAAACAAAAATAGAGTAAATAATAGGCTGATAATACCCTAGCTATAAATAGAAACATATTAAGTTAGTTTTCAGACTGATGATAGTCTCTACGATTTCTCTTTGTCTCGTTTTCCCTTCTCCCTCTTCCAAAATCCTATCTTTTCCCCCATACACCCAAACCTGTCCCAGTAAAATAATAATCTCAAACTTGTTAACCGTTGGATCATCGTGAAATTAGAAAAATAGGCTTGGAACTCATCTTCATACATAACCACCGTTGGGATTTATGAAATAAAGTCTGGGGGTAGGGGAATGTCCCTTGCACGTAGCTCTTTATTTTTCCCGCATACACCCAAACTTATCCCAATAAAACTATAATCTCGGACTCGTTAACCGTTGGATCATCGTGAAATTTGGACACCAAGTTTGAAACGCATTTTGTCACATCCACAAAATTGGGATTTGCAAAATAATGTCTACGGTGAGATAAATTCCGCTCGCATGGGGATAGTGGAATGAATTCCCTTCTCCTTATTTCTAACGCTTGGAAATCCTAGCAGAGCAACCAGAGGAAAAGCTTGAGAAATCTCAGGAAATCACTAGAAATATCGCTATCACTGTCGGAATACACATGTGAGCCCGTTTAGAGGTAAGGAATGAGTTTATCGCAATTGGAGTTATAATGAACATGTGTAAAGATCCTTAGAGGATTAAATTGTGATTTAATTTGGGATGTTTGTTGAATTATAATTCTTCCTTTATGTTTATAATTACGATATTGTTGTATTTGACGGACCAATTGATGTCTTAATACGAATTGGTCGATAAATTAAGTGCTCTTGGTGTTTTCGTGTTTTTGACCTATGATTTTGATTCCTTAATTTTGATATGATTATGTGAAATTGTTTGATGAATTTTACTCCTCATATTGTGAGAAACATTTTTGTGTAAATTGTTTGTATTTTGGACAAAATTTACTAGATTAGCATGATAAATTGTTATATTGAAATCATGAAATTGTAATTTAAATTGTGAGTAAGTGACAAATTGAACCTATGATGAATTGTGAGATACATGTGTATTGAGATCATGCATGTATTAGGTTGTGAGCTATGAACTATACAATCACACAATTGTAAGACCCTTTAAGGGTGACGAGTTTTTGCACGATGAGTATTGTGATAAGATTCACTGTAGGAACCCGACGAGTTGAATTACTTTAAGGCGTGACAAGTTAAAATGATTTTTAAAACAATTGAATAGTTGCGTGTATTGCATAGTTCATAGGTAAAGTCTAAGTTTATGCCATGTATATATTAATATTGTGTGATGTGTATATGATTCATGAGGTGTGATAACATGTTTCTTTGGAATTATACCATTGTGACTGAGATTGAATATATGTGATAAATTGAGTATATATTGAATTGTAATATACATGTGTATTGAGATGTTGTGTGCATTGAGTTGTGAGCTATGAACCATACAATCACACAATTGTAAGACTCTTTAATGGTGACGAGTTAATGCACGACGAGTATTGTGATGGGAACCACTGTGGGGACCCGACGAGTTTAATCACAAGCGCAATGAGATAAAATTATTTTGAGAACAATTAAGGAGTCGTGTGTTTTGTACAATTCATAGATAGAGTCTGTGTGCTAAAATGTTTTCTGGGTTGGACCTGAATCAAGAGGGAGAGGCCCTAACAGACTCTTCGGAGTCTAGGCCTCGGGGGTAAATACACCCGGTTTGAGTGCTCCTTTAAGCCTGTGCCGATCCCACATGGTTCAAGCATTCTCGCAAAACAGCGTGACCCTGACTGGTATTCCTATGATTTTACCTAGCGAAAGTGACCTGACTTACTAGTGTGTGGTCTGCTTGTCATGTACTCCTAGGTGACAGACAAGATTTTGTACTGACATGGTACCACAGTGCATGTAAGATTGAGTCTCAGTATATGTGTTGTATAATGCTTGTGTATTGATCGATATTGATTGGTTGAGTGATATTGTGCTTTGATCCTTGAATACGTGAATGATGTGAAAATGAATGAGACATGTTGTGTTGAAATCTGATGTTACACGACAAGTGGTGGAATGACTAAGATGTGTTTAAGTAAGTTGTATTTCATTTATGTGATATGTATATCTACATGTTGTTCTGTTTCTCTCTATTAGTTAGGAATTTAATAACTCACTCCCTATGTGTTTTTTGTGTTTGGATCATGTGATGATCTCGAACTTTATGTTCGTGGGAGCATATGACTAGGTGGATTGTTTTAAGGAATCTTATGTTGAAAACGTTGTGACATAATGTTCTAATAAGATGTGACATTGGGACATGAACTTTTATTTTAAATGCATGTTGTTTTGAGCCAAAAGTATTTCTAACAAATTTTATTTGTAATAGTGAATTGAAGGTGAATCTTTTACCCACATGAACACTTTTACGTTCATTGAATAAAATTTCATTTTATGTAATTCCTTATTTTCATGTATTTTATTACATAAATATGTATATTGGGGTAGAGAATGTCACATTTAGTGGTATCAGAGCAGGTCAAACTTTTCGACCAATGTGTTATGTGCTTACCATATTCTAGTGTGCACTCTATGTGATTACTTATGAGTACTTTTTTTAGCATGCTTAAATTATTATTTGTATTTTCTTTTGCATGATTAAATGAGACTTAATAATATTTGTGATGTGCCTTGCATCTTTAATGTTTGCTATATTATAATTCCACTTTTGAGTCACGAGTTATGAGACCTTTCGAAGGATCTCCTATTAGAACATCGAAAAGGTCGAAGAAAACGTCATCGAGGAAATTCTCCATCGGGGAATCCCAAACTAAAATCTCCAGCGTGGTGATGTTTGCGTCGGTGGTGTTGTAACCCAACGCTAACATCTAGTTCCATTCTGGCAAATTGGTGGGCTCGTTGGGCCTGCAACTGACGAGCTTGGATCTCTTGGATTGGCTCGACATCCGAACCCTCACAATTGGTCCTTCATTGGGAGGAGCGAGCCTACACGCCTTCTAGATTTTGACAAACATGTACTGCATTCGCTCCACCAGATCGAAGGTGTGAACTTGCTCAGAGTCATTACCGATACCGATTTTCTTTCTATTCGTAGTTTCAATTATAAATCAGCTTTTGTTTAATTGTCAGGTAGTTTAGAGCGTATTGGATTTGAACTTGGCCAACATAGATTAGACGAAGAGGGCTTCCAATTACCAAATGGATATACACATGAATTGGAAAATGCACATTCTGGTCTTCGCGGAGGTAAATATTGCATGTCATTTAGGATTATGAATCCTACATTTGCTTCCTTTTTTTGCTAAATAGACTACTTTAAATAACACACCATGTGCTGAACACCACCAAGGCCATGAAAACACTAACATTTTCAATTAAATCATGAGATAAAAAATTTCATATCCACCAAGATATCAAACGTGTTGAATCAGATAACACTGTCATATTATGTTTATTACACTTGGACAAAGCCAGTTAAAGGAAATACTCCAGCCTGAGTTTCACACGAATTACAAAACCCATTTTCAGTTATTGCTGGATAATCTACATCAGGACTAAGTATTGAAGGACTTAATAAGGAAGGGTCTTTTCTATAATTGATAGGTGTTCAGAAATATTTTCTATAATTCATAGGTGTTCAGGATTTAATTAGCTAAATAATAAATTACAGAATTCAACCTGTTTTAAATGGTAATATACCTGCAAACAATAGTTTCCTTTATGGGAAATGAGGAAAGCAGAAAAGCTAAGTGCAATTAATTAAAAGCTGTTTATTTAGAACTTTGAAGTGGAATTAATTCTATGGAACCTCTAAATGTTTGGTAACCCTGCCCATTTGCTGATGTCATTTGTCACTTGATAGTTGTTTGGTGAATTTTGAATTTGGGACGGAGTCATGTTGTGATAATAAAAAAATTTAGCACCTAAGAAACCTCTATATTGACAAGTGACCTTTTAGTGCATCTAAATTTTTCCTGTTATTCCATAGAAAATATGATTAGAAAACAATTCATAAAACACCAAGAACTTTTTGGTTTCTGGAAATGCTTTCTTTTCCAATTTTCTTTTCCACTCATAATTATTATAAAAAACATTTCATTTTATTTTGCTTTCAGAAATTTGTATTGGAAATGGTGAAACAAGAAATCAAGTGAAAACAATGTGATATTTTTGTAATTATATGTAAGAAAATGAGAAAATTGAATAAAAAATATTTCCTAAAACCAATAAAAACACAGGCTCTCTAATACTCGTGGATTCGTGGTCCGTGAATTTACGGATATACTTAGAAGTAAAGATTTTGGGCTAGAAACTTCTAGTTTTTTGAATAATTGATGCTTGCAACACATCTTTGCAACCGCCTTATGGACAAGTAATGACAGAGGTCTATGCAGAGCAAGAAAATATTGTAT
The DNA here is from genome assembly GCF_000004515.6 of Glycine max. Lineage (NCBI taxonomy): Eukaryota > Viridiplantae > Streptophyta > Magnoliopsida > Fabales > Fabaceae > Glycine > Glycine max. The sequence continues at coordinate 9,540,018 of NC_038248.2, forward strand.
TGACGAAATTTAGAGATTTTCTCAATAGAGTTATCACTATGGGAGAAATAAATGGTAAGTTAATAATTTCTTCTGTTCTAGTTATAATTTCTTTGCAAAAAATTCATAAAATCCCATTCTTAGCATTGGTTCTCTTGCAAATGGACCTTCTCAACTTTCAAGTTTGACAACACCCACCATCCCAATATCATTGACAAACATCCCAATAACTGCTTGTTTATTTTCCATTAGTTGATTTGTCTTTGTACCATCCTTTTAGTTGCAGGATGACATGGAACATTTTGGAGATGTTGGCTCCTTAGAGGATAATCTGGAATCATTTCTCTCACAGGATGATGGTGATGGAAGGGACTTGTTTGGCACATTGAAACCGAACCCTTCTGAGCACGCAGATGCGGCAAATTTCCCAACGAGGCGCTATTTTACAAAATTATTCCCAGTTTAGGGCTGTTTGGAAAGTATTTCCCAGGGGATGCTGTTTTTGCACGTCCCCAGCATGGGATGCGCCATTTCTGATGGCGACTTCGTGCATGGCAGACACGTGTCGAGGGGGGAGGAAAGCGCCATTACTGTTGGCGATTTGAGACGTGGGAAACGCCAGCACTGTTGGCGCCACAGTGAAAGCGCCACTGCTCTTGGCGATTCAGCCTAGGGGACTGCATAGATCATTTCCCAAGAGGTTTGCAGCCTGCGACGTGCAGAGGGTGCAGCAGGGTGTCGCCAGGCTGAATGGCGATTTGGTTGGGCCAAATCGCCAGCCCCAGCAGCGACTTCATTGCAAAATGGTGCTTAAATCCCCCCCTCCCTCGTAGAGCATTCACGCGAATGCAGAAAAGAAGAAGAAGCTTGCTGTGTGGGAGAAAGAAGAAGAGCTGTGAAAAGTTTGCTTCATTTGTAATTTTTTCAAGTAAGTTTGTTTAATTAATTTTTTATTTTATTTATATTCTGTTGATAATTAGTAATATATGTTATTAGTTTTTTTTATGTTAAGTTAGTTTTAGTTAGAAATAATAAATTAAATTTAATTTGATAATTATAGTTTTATAGAGTACATTTATTTTTAGATTTAGTTTTAAATAATATTAGGTTTAGTTTTAGTATGCTATTATTTGTGTTATAAGAAACATTAGATTTAGTTTATTATTAGTTTCATTTGTTAATATTATTAGTTTGAGTTCTTACTTTTATATAGTAGATTAGAATTATTTTAAATTTTTTATATGGTAGATTAGAAATAGTTTTAGTTTTAGGAAAGATAAGTTATTAATTTTATATGATAGATTAGAATTATTTTAAATTTTTTATATGGTAGATTAGAAATAGTTTTAGTTTTAGGAAATGTAAGTTATTAATTTTATATGATAGATTAGAAATACTTTAAATTTTTATATGGTAAGTTAGGTTTATATAAAAAAAATTATATAGTAGATTAAGAATAGTTTGGCGTTTCATAACTTATTAATTTTAGATTAGGTTTAATTTAAATTTTGTATATGCTACATTATATTTAGTTTAAATATTTGATATGATAAATTTGGAATAGTTTTAATTTTTTTATGATAGATTAGGTTTAGTTAAAAAAAATTATATAATACATTAAAAATAATTTTAGGTTCCATAAGTTATTAATTTTAGATTAGAATTGGTTTAAATTTTTTTATATGGTACATTACATTTAGTTTAAATATTTAATATGATAAATTAGAAATAGTTTTAATTTTTATATGGTAGATTAGGTTTAATTAAAAAAAATTATATAATAGATTAAAAATAGTTTTAGGTTCCATAACTTATTAATTTTGGATTAGGTTTAGTTTAAATTTTTTATATGATACATTACATTTAGTTTAAATATTTTATATGAAAAATTAGGTATTTGAATTAGATAACATTAAATTTTTTTATATTACGTAGGTTGTAGTTATTATGAGTTTCATATAATATGTTAAAATTAGAATAGTTTAACGTATTTGAAATAATTAATTTTGTATGCTAAATTATTTTAGTGGTAAGTATTTTAAGTTATTAATTTTGTATATATATATTGTTTTAATTTTTAGCCACAAATATAAAAATTGTTATATATTAAAATTTATATTTATATGTAATTTAATTTATTTGTAGAACATATATGAAATTTTGTTATTGGAATATTTGAAATTTGAAATATTAAAAATATTATTTGTTATTTATTTGAAATTTTGAGAGTATGTGTAAATTTTATTATTCATTTTATTATATTATATTTTATTGTGCAGGATCAATGGCATCTTCGTCGTCATGCGCATCAAGTATACAAACGAGGTCTGGTCCAATTGAGGGTGACGTTTTGTGGATGCAACCCAAACATGTTTCAGAACATGTTTGGAATGGGGAATCAGACAGAAAACTACACATAAGACGAGCAGTGCCGACGTATCAAGGTGAAGAACAAATACCAGAGGAAATTGTTCCTCTGCTTCGGCAATGTGGGTTTTATTGGATAATTAAGATGGGATATTTAAAGATAAATGCGGCCTTAATTAGTGCGTTCATTGAAAGATGGAGGCCCGAAACCCACACGTTTCACCTGAGATGCGGAGAGGCTACCATTACTCTTCAAGATGTGTCAGTTTTGTTAGGTCTTCGTACTGACGGGACACCACTAATTGGTTCAACAAATCTTGATTGGGCCGACTTATGTGAAGAATTATTAGGAGTCAGACCACAGGAAGGCGAACTTGAAGGCAGTGTCGTCAAATTAAGTTGGCTGGCTCACCATTTTTCTCACATAAATATTGATGAGGGTAACATTTAACAATTACAAAGGTTTACCCGTGCGTGGATCCTTCGATTCATAGGAGGTGTCCTCTTTGTTAACAAAAGTAGTAGCAGAGTTTCCTTAAGGTACCTACAATTTTTACGTGACTTTGAACAGTGCAGCACGTATGCCTGGGGACCTGCCGTGCTTGCGTACTTATATAGAGAGATGTGCAGCGCCACCGATTACAAAGTTAAATCAATCGGAGGTATGTGCATCTTAATTCAAATGTGGGCATGGGAACGATGCACGATTTTAGCTCCAAAGAGGACGCCTCCCGTCATAGATAATAAACCACTCGGACACAGGTTTGTCGCTTAAAAAATTACATTTGAATTAAAAATATTTAATGATGGAACGTGTTGACAATGATGATTTCATTTTTATCGTAGGTGGCAGCGACGAGGAAATCAACATATTGGCAATGATGATCTTAGAGTTTTCCGTCGCAAATTGGATCTGATGAAACGACATGAGGTAAGAACATCGTAATGTAGTACTTAAATGAGATTTTAATATGTTATGTTTGACTGATAATTGACAAGTGTGTTGTTATATGCAGTTTGTCTGGGAACCATACACAGCAACTGTGATGGCAGCGTTGCCTCCAATTTGTGTGGTTGGAAGTGTAGCCTGGTTTGCGGTGGTGCCACTGATTTGTTTTCATGTTGTTGAGTGGCACCAACCCGATAGAGTTTTACGACAATTTGGATTGCAACAACCCATTCCCGGGTGTCCTTCGGCTCCACATCTACTGCATTTTATTCGGTGCTCAGACGGTTCGACCCAATCCATTTCATTACTTATCCTTGTTGATTTTGGCCGACCTTTCGCACGAATTGTGGTTGGGTCAGGGATAAGTGTCCATGCATCATTAGAAGGAGGAATAGCTGCTTCATTCCCAAGAGGCCACCATTGTGCGGAGTAAGCTTTTAAGATGTGCTCATTTGTATAAACAACATCTATATATTGGTAGTAGTTCAGGCTCACGTAACCACAAGCTGCAATAATATGTGAACATGGATAGTGAAGCGCAGAATACCTTCCGCATTGACAATAATGACCGTTCAAGTTAACTGCCCACTTTTGTCCGCCACGTTGCATAATAGGATTGAAGGTCTCCTCTACTTCAAACCTTGTGGAGTGGATGTCATACACGCGAACGATGTGCGAACAAGCTTGTTCTTGATTTTTTCTAAGTTCTTTAACAAGCTTTGAACAATATACTTGCCCTTCATTTAACTGTCTCTGGGCTTGGCGGTCACGCTCAACAAAGTACTTTCGACACCTACTGTACGTTGATTTGACCAATGCTGTTATGGGAATGTTGCGACAATCCTTCAAAACCTTATTGATACATTCTGAGAGGTTGGTTGTCATGTGACCATATCGACGTCCTTCTCTATCATAAGCCATCGTCCATTTTTCTTTTGAAATGCGATCAATCCATGTTGCTATGGCTGGACTCAGTTCACGAAATTTTTCTAAATTTTGATAAAAAATGTGCTTGCAAGGAGTGTAGGCTGCATAAAATTAGTTATGAATAACAATTTTAAGTATATATGAAAGTTAAATAAACGTGACCATCAAATATGAAATCTTACCCAATTTCTTCAACATTTCTTTTTGTTTTGCATTATTGAATTTCCGATTGAAGTTGCTTGCTATGTGTCGCACGCAGTAGACATGATAACCGTGGGGAGGTTGCCAACCAAGTGCTTCGTTAGCGACAACAGACTTTATACTCGTGTGTCGATCAAATATCAGACAAATACCATTTTTATCTGTGACGTGTTCACGCAAGTGTGCCAAAAACCACGACCACGCTGTCAACGTCTCACCTTCAACCACCGCGAATGCTAGAGGAAGGACACCACCATTTCCATCTTGTGATGTGGCCATTAAGAGGGTCCCACGGTATTTGCCGTACAAATGTGTGCCGTCAACTTGTATGATTGACTTACAGTACTTGAAAGCTTCTTTACATTGCCCAAAAGTCCAAAAAACTCTATGAAACTGACGGTGTTCGCGACTAACCGTATTCCCAACGATAAAATCGTCATGTAGTACTTGAAAATATGATCCAGGAGAATGATTTTGCATGTATGTTAGCCACGACGAAAGTTTCGCATATGACTCGTCCCAATCACCATATTCAATTGCAATGGCTTTCTGTTTCGCCAACCACGCTTTTTTGTACGACACCTTGTACACAAATTCACTGTTAATCCTCTCTTGAATCAAAGAAATTTTTATTGATGGATCTTCTCTGATCATGCCTGTCAATAACATAACAAAATTTAAATGAGAATTAACAAAAAAATGAACATAATATGAACATAAAATACGTACCTACTACACAAGTAGCAATCAAATCTGAATCAAGTTTCTCGTGATCTTGTGTCATGGTCATATTCAGACATGTGTGTGGTCCACCCCATTGTGTGACTTTCCACGTATCTGTTTTTTTGGATAAAATTGCCCTCATATAGAAAGGGCAAGGACACTCTGCATTTTTATTCAAGCAACAAACCACATACTTGTTCGATTTGCTTTCAACAACTTTGAAACTTTGATACACCTTCATAACATATTGTTTGACTGCATTTTTGACCGCATCTTTACTATCAAATTCCATGCCAACATATAATTCTTGGCCAACATTAAAGGTCGACGGCATCTCCAAACCGCAAATGTCCTCCTCATCAGGATAACTCCAGTTGATATTGTTATAATGTAAAGCATCATTCCAAAATGGATTTTCAATTCGTTGTGCACCTAACAGTTCAAAATAAAATTTCAAATAATACTTATTTATAATAAATGTATTGTCTAATTTTTTAATTCAACAAATTATACCTTCTGTTGGATGAACAATTCTTACTGGTTGAGGAATGTCGGTGACTTCATCGTCTGTATCAGATATACCGTCAACACTGTCATCTTCGTCTAAAGACTCTTCAACGTATGAGTTAGACACAAGATACTCATCATCATCATCGTCTTCATCAATATTTAAATTGCTCATATTTTTTTGCGGTTGTGTGTCATCATTAGATAAATAATTTCCACATGATGTAAGCGAATTTGCAGAATGAAACATTGAACCACCAGCCACATCCTTTTCTATGTACAATTCCAGAACTGACATTTGGTCTTGTTGTTTAAAACTTTCCAGCATCGTTTCAACGTCTTCGTCATCACAAATTTGCAAGGCAATATATTTTCCTGACACTAAAAATCTACAACTGATGGCAGAAATAATTTCATTATTTTGTAACTTTACCTTATCTCCAATTTTTTTCTTCAAAGCATTGAAACTAATTCCACGTTTAATCTGAATCGCTTTTTTACTGCCTTCAAATATTACACCATCATTGTCTTCATATACTCTTCCATTGAAATACAACACTGTTATAACCGAATTCATCGTGTACCTACAAAAACAATATTTTAACACGTCAAATAAATTATAAAATGGGTATCATAAAAAGTCATTACTGGAACTTCAAAATAAAACTTTATTTTAAAATAAAATTTAACTTCAAATCAAAACTAATAAAATGTAATCACAAAAGGTCCCTTTATTGAAACTTGACATTCAATTTTTCTTTTAAAAAAATTTAATTAACTTCAAATTAATTTCATGGGACACACTTAAAAAAAATATAATTTCAAGATAGTAATTTTAAAGACAAAATAAAATAATACATGAACGAAGTTAGTAGTATAAACAATTAATCTTAACAATAATAAATTCAAAATGACAATAGCTAATTACAAAATTACTACAAATATAGTAAAATAAATATGATACTAGAAACAACAAAGCATCATCAAATAATACTTTCAACTTGAACGGTTATAAATTTTTAACACACCAACAAATGGACCTAATCTAACTAAAAAAATACTACACCTTCATATTAAAATTAATTTCGTACTCAAAATACTTCAAATAAATATGATCTACAATTTTTTTTAAATGAAACATCAAACGTTCATCAATTATTAACACAATAATAAATCATCAATATCAACTTAATCTAATTAAAAAAGTACTACAAATTTCATATTCAAAATATTTTATTTTCGCTCATAAAATTTTCTTCAAATAAATAACATTAAACACTTAATTTTTATTTTATTTTATACATTTAAATACACACTAACAAATCTATGAAATATAAAACATACTTTAAAGAAATATTTCATACCCCAGATATTTTTTATTGCCAAAGCCAACAATGAAAAAGAACTTGCAGACGTAAAATGAAGGCTTGATTGTCAAAACCAACAATGGAAAGCAGACGTAAAGTGAAGCCAAAATATTTTTTGATTGCCAAAACCAACAATGGAAAATAACTTGCCCATGTAAGGTATTTAAATAGCCTAAAACGCCAAAGGGAGTGGCGTTTCCTCCTCCTAAAATGCCAAAGGAAGTGGCGTTTTCTTCCTTCTCCTAAATCGCCAAAATGACTAGCGCCACCATCTACAAAGGACTGCTGCCGCCTGCTTCAAAGCTGCCTCTGCTGCAGAAAAGCTGACCCTACCCTAGGCTGAATCGCCAAGAGCAGTGGCGCTTTCACTGTGGCACCAACAGTGCTGGCGTTTCCCACGTCTCAAATCGCCAGCAGTAATGGCGCTTTCCTCCCCCCTCGACACGTGTCTGCCATGCACGAAGTCGCCATCAGAAATGGTGCATCCCATGCCGGGGACGTGCAAAAACAGCACCCCCTGGAAAATACTTTCCAAACAGCCCTAAACTGGGAATAATTTTGTAAAACAGCGCCTCGTTGGGAAATTTGCCCGCAGATGCTTCAAAAGGTAATCTAATGTTCTTATGGATCATTAAATTTTTATCATTCCATTTACCAGGTTGCTGGCTATATTGCTTCCATTTCAGGCTTTTCCTTCAGTGAAGTTGGTTCTATATGCAAAAGCAACAACAAAGTTGTTTGCTGTCATTTCTCTTCAGATGGGAAATTATTAGCTAGTGTTGGACTTGACAAGAAGGTAGAATGGATTTCGTTCTTTAACTTGAAAGCTTTAAAGATAGAAACTAGTTATAAGATATTAATAGAACCAATTATATATCTGCTGGTGAAATGTAAATTAAATATCTTTCTTTTTTCCCTTATTAAAAGTTAACAAGATTAATTACTTATTTTAAATTATTTGATGCATTTCAAAACACACGAATAAGCTGAAGTCAGTGATTCCATATTGATTTGATAACTGGCTGCTCCTATTAGGCATTCATTCATCCTTGTCATTTTTATTATTTTCTTTTAATAAAATAACTAATGAAATTTAATTTTTGTATGTTGTTGTTTTACTTATAATGTCAAAGTGTGTAAATGTCTTTTATCGATAGTATATATTTTATTCATTTGTTTCTATGTACTTAGGTGTGTCCTCCTTCTGGTAATTTCATGAGTTTGTTTGTCATTTGGTAAGGTTCAAGTGATATTAATTAATTAGGAAAGATTTTCGCAGCATTTGGAAGTCCATCCGCTTCTCAGTGGCCGGATATGATTTTCCTTCCTGATTATGTTGAATATCAACATGTTCTTGATACCAGTCATTGTCTGTTGAGTTCTATTGTTAAATTTTTTTGTACCACAAATTTTACTACTAAGAGAGAAAAGTAGGAGATATAATAAAGAATGTGTTGAAGAGAGATAGAGACAGAAAATGTTGTTGACTGTTTGCTAGTAAGATTGCATTTGTTAGTGTCCGAAAATGAAAAATAGATTTTGTCTCTGCTTGAATTTTAACTTTGTCTCTGCCACTTTTGAAAATTTTAGTTTCATGTTCTCGTGCAATTCAATGATTCCATTTTCTTTCACACTATTAATCCTTTTTGAAAAATAACACGTACATACATGGCAGTGAAAAATTCTTCAGAAATTACTACTTTTTCAAACCAAGAACCTAGTAGAGGAATGATTCTACCTTTTCAACCTTTTACTTGCATTCAATCATATTAGCTACTAGATATGCCCACAGTAAGTCACTAAATTCTAGAAAGTGCTTTACTTACATTGGCATGTTATGATTACAAAAAAATTCCTTCTTACATATGTCCCTATTTGTGCCTGTATTTTTGATCTTATAACATCACTCAATCATGATACAGTTTTTTTTTTAAAAAAAAAGAAAGATAATAAAATTATATTAAAGAAAAAAAGGCAATTCTTATCGGATATAAATAATAGGTCTTAAAAGTTAATTAGAACAAGTTCTTTTTTTATAAAAAAAAAGAGGGTATATTTATTGAATATAACTATATTAATATTACTTATATTACATAACAGGTAGAGAGGATCCGATTTTTTTCCCCAAAAGATTTACATTTAGTTACATGATTATTATACACTTTAATAAAACTAGAGACTCCAATGGAATAAGTCAGACAGTTAGGCTTCTAGTTGTTATCCATTCCTCTTTTAAAATAAGTAAGATTTAATGAAAGCTTTCTCATAGCAAGAGCATATACTCTAGCATGCACTTTGGAATGCTGATTATATATATATCCCTGTAGTCAATATACTGAATGTTGATTTCATTTTCTCAATTCAAGAAACCTTTCTTCTTCGATGGTGAGAAATAAAAATTTACCTTTCTCCTTTACCCCTCTTTTATTATTTTGAATGAAGTCTTTTTTCTTACTTTGTAAAATTAAATGCTACTCACACTTTAATGCACAGTGTGATTGTCATTCTTTGCCATTTTGATGCAATTGAAGAAAGAAATAATGTCTCCACAAAATCGGTTTCTAGCTCAGCCACCTGAAGGTAAATAATACAATTAATACAACTCAACATATTATTGGTAGAGACATACAACGTCACATGTTGTGCAGGCGTACACAAATGCTCATAGAAATCGCATGGGGTAATTCCAGAAAATAATATTTTTTAATAGTATATATATGATTTTTAATAATGATATTTTTATTTTTTTATTTTTTTATTTTTTTAAAAAGGACAAGATGATTATCAGAGAAATCACATTAGAAAATTTAATTTAAGATGGTTTTTGGGAAAATCATCTCACAGTTCTCAATTTTTTTAATTTTTTTAAAAAAAAGATATTCTAAGATGATTGATTATCTGAAAAATTATCTTAGAAAAAAATCCTCAATTTTTTTAAGACACTTTCCTATATAACCGTCTTAGAAAGTAAACTTTATAAAACGATTTTTAAAAATTATTTTAGAATTCTCAATTTTTTTTAATTTTTTTGTTATTGAAAAAGACATTCTAAGAAGATTCTAAAACAAAATCCTCGTAAAAATTATATCTTTCTAAAACGATTCTTAAAAATCATCCTGAAAAGTCAAACTTTCAACGATGATAACTTCAACAACGGTTGAAAACCATTATAAAAAGTCTCTCAGAATCATCATAAAAACATTTTTTAATTTTATTCATTTTTCACTTTTTCTTCCTTTTTTTAAAAAAAAAATCGTGCTCGTTGCTCGTTATCATTATACTAATACAAGTAGTTATTATTATAATACAAGAATTAAGGGGCAGGATAATAATAGGGAGTGAAAGAAACTGGATAATTCATTATGAAGGCTTCTAATCGATTAAACCATAGCAAACTGAAATTCTAACAATTATTCTATTATTGCACGATATATCCTTCTATCACGAGGGAGAATTTAAAAAAAAAATATTTTTAATTTTTACAAGAAATTTACATTATTATTTTCTATAAATATTTATTAAAAATTTATTCAAATTGAATTTATTAATGATAATTTCCGATCTAAGAAATAGATTGAGATAATTATTTAGATTTTTAGGATAACAGCAAATCATTAGGCAATAACGTGTAGAAAATTGTTACGAAGCCTTCTGATGATGGATTAGGATAAGTGGGGCCTATTCTAGCTTTGCGAGTAAAAGGTCCAGCATGCGCCCTGCGAGCCCAGGGTTCTCTAAATATATTAACTTGCAGGTTGTTGCTCTCTGCACCTACAAATTGCTTCTTGCACCCTTTTAGAAATTTTTTCGGTTATTCTGGAAGCCAAAATCTGTAATCAACCTGAAATGTAATTTGGTCATTTCGGAAGCCAAAAGGAAGAAAATTGAAATGCAGGAAATAACAGCCTAACTTGCATGTGATTAGAAATCTCAATAATGAAAGTTTTAAAATTAATTCATGGTAACACGGATTGTCAAAATCAGAAGATAGTTATTGATGTTATTTTGAACAAAATAGGATATGATTTGTTTCCTGATATTCTCTAATTTGTTTCCTATATTTAGAATAAATTAGGATCTGATTGTATTCCTGATTTAAGTTATATGAATCAAAAAATTAGAATATTTGTCATTAATGATTGTAAATATATCTTTTCTATTTATAGAGAAAGACAGAATGAAAAAGGCATCAAAGCCAATTCGTGTGACACGGACTTCCTTGAAACCTGTATTGAATCTTCAATAATCTCATGCTCCATGTTCATTTTCATTGATGCTTTAAAATTATTAGTATTTGTTTTCTTTTATTTATTTTTTATTCGCTACTTGAATGAGTATCACATCCAATTAAATTAGTGATGGGATGAGATCATATTCTCGCGCATTATTTTGCGCGTTAAATACAGTCATCCATTAATGTGTATGTTTGAAAAGGTGCTTGTAAACTTATAAAAAAAAAGGCACTTTATTGATATAGAATTGATTTCGACTAAAAAAAAAGTGATGTTTAAATATGTTGATAAAAATCACTTGTAAAAATGTAGTTATATACGAATATAAAAAGAAAATATCAACGAAGTTTTTTTGTCATTATGCATATAAGTGATATTTTACCACTTAAGCAACACATATAGCCTCTATCTAATTTATGGGTTAATTAAGGTCTAAAACTGATTATATTCAAATTTGTCAAGTGTTAATAGCGCTTGTGTAGGGGTGTTCAATGTGATTTTAATATATACAGCACAGTAGGTTCTAGGTAACTTTCGAGAAGTGGGCGATTCCTTTCCAATCTCAACAATCTTGCGTCCATTTCCTCAATAATTATTGACCATAAATACTTGAAAGTTTGCTACCAAGCACCATTGTCGACACTTCTTTTTATTGTTGGTAAATTGGAATTTAGGATTGAATAACAAGTATGAATATTAGGGTTTTTTTAGGAAAATAACACAGTAGGAAAAAAGACTTAATTAAATTAATTAAAACTTTTAATTAGGTTAAGTTTTCATTAAATTGCAGTTGAACAATCATAAAATGAGATTATTGCATTTTGATTTTTTGTTTTGTTTACTAGCTAGATTTGCTAAATTATTTATATTCAAATTTCTTAGATAAATAGATCAATTTTTAATTAAAAGTTCTAATTTCTTAGGTGAATTCCAAGAGAAATAAGCAAAACATCAAGAATCATCCTTAAGAGGTAGCGAGTATTTAATCACTATTCTCAATCTAAAGAATCCCGAGGTTCCAAGGGCCAAAGAACATTCTTATGTTGAACTTCCAATTAATATATAAATTAAAAATCATTACAAAGGTGACCACACTATTAGAAAATATGTTTTTTACATCGGTTATTTATGACTTTTTACATCGGTTTTAACCGATGTTGAAAGTATTATCGTTAACATCGGTTTTTTAAAATCGATGTTAACGTAAAATTGACAACATCGGTTATTTAAAAATGTTATATAATAAGAATTACACAAAAAAAAATGTATGAATGTTGACAGTTCACATCGGTTTTTGTACAAAACCGATGTTAACTTATACGTTAACATCGATTTTTGTAGAAAACCAATGTGAACATTTTTTATGTTAACATCGATTTTTAACAAAAATTGATGTTAACGTATAAGTTAACATTGGGTTTTTACATAAATCGATGTTAAAGTTTTTTGGATATTAACATCAGTTTTTAAAGAAAGTTGATGTTAATATACACAAACAACATCGATTTTTTGAAAAACTGATGTTAACTTATACGTTAACATCGGTTTTTTGGAAAAATCGATGTTGTTTGTGTATATTAACATCGGTTTTTTAAAAAAACCAATGTTGTTATTAGGATTATTTTTTTAAATACACTTTCTGTTTTTACAAAAAACCAATGTTGTTTGTGTAAAAAATCAATTGATAACTAGGAATAAATAATATATTAATAACTATCGATAAAGAATATTCAATGTTAAAATGAAACAACAATTATAAAAAATGTAAAACAAGCTAGTAAACTAATTAAGTAACCTAAAATTACATAGTTCCCTAACATCCTAAATTTGATTTCTAACTTTAAGATAATACTGTGCCCACTAGATGCGAAGCGTCTTCAATCTCTCTGCTTTCAATGGTCTAACATCATTAAAATACTGCATGATCAAATAGAACAAAAGTTAATAATGTAATACCAATAATAAGAAAATCAAATTTGTTTGAAATAAACAATTACTGTTTCTCAATTATTCATGAAACTTCCTAAGATTATAGTGGACATCCAGTGCATCACGTAATAGCCACACTCAGTGCTTCATTTTTATCTATTACACTAAATACATAATGAAATTTAGATATTAAACGTTAACTACAATTAGTGTACAGACACATAAAATACATATAAGTAGAAGTTTTCTTTAAATCACTTACTTTAACAACAATCCACCTAGCACCAGCCTTGGATTTAGGTTGTGGAGTATCATCAAGTCCTTTCAAAGCACTGTTGAATACAAGGAACACTAAAATATTGATGTTGTTGAGTAATGATAATGCAAATGTATTGAAAAACAACACTGACCTGCTAATTATTCCTTTAAGGTAGTTGTCTGGCCTGTTATGCAAGGAACAAAACCAGACAACAAGATTTTCCTTAGGCAAAATGACGACCATTTGTCAATGTGCGCTGTAGTGGAGACCAATATGGGTTATTGCAGTATTAACATTATTTAAATTCAGTTGTTCAGTTTTACTTACCCATTCAGGTAGGCTCCTAGGTAGACATCGTGTTTTGAATTCTGCATCCAATTCTTCATATAACTTTCTGATTCAAATTGCGATTGGCCAGATCTCTGGGTGGACTGTGGCTCGAGGAATCCATACACATCGAAATTCCCCGCTCGCATACTTGTTTCAATCAGATGCCTATTGTTGTTAACACAAAGTTAATTATATATGAATTTAAAACAATAACTTAAGTAATTAACAATAATGTAAATTGACTTACATAATCCACAACTGTATAACAGAGATGTTGAGACATTGACCACCATGTGCTATTTCAAACAAATCTTCATGCTTTATGTACAAGGGGAAGTCTTGATTAAACACCCCAAACATGGTAGCATCCCACATAACTAGCAACGACTTCAAAAAAAGTTGTGGGATGGTCAATGTCATCAAATATAGGGGATCATCCACCTCATGATCCGACCTATTTGCAGGTTTTGTGGGTCCCACAGCCCCCTGTTTATCCAACAAAGTTAATTAACATTAGGCAAATACAGTGAAAAATTGAATTGAAAAAAAGAAGCATTTAATGAAAGCAAAATACTTGTTCTGATAAACGCTTCAGGAGATGTGTTGCCCAAGCAAGGAAGGTGTTAAGTGTATGTCCCACTAAGTTAACCTCGTCAATAGGTATAGGAACGGGAGCATCTGCATCTTTAACCTCCTCAACATTGACCTTCACTTGATCATGCAACAAGGGATGTTGTGAACGGTTGCGGATACCTCATAAACTCTTCCTAGGGCGACTAGGTGGGGAGGATTATCTTCGATGTACAACCCGTATTTGTCTAAGTCACTCGTATCTGGATCGTTCACTGAGGGATCAACACAACTCCCCTTTGTGCTGACACGAGCAGCTGAGGGACCATCCTCAGGCTCTGGAGGCAGTGCAAGTCCCTGTGATTGCATCTGTGACTGAAACTGGGATTGCATCTGGCTGAAGGATAACATCAGCTGCCGAGTCACTTTTTCTGTGATCGACTCCTCCAGCTAGTCCCTGATTTGTTGAGTCAGCTGCTCTAGTTCTTTGAGAGCCATGGAGGTAGAAATACGGGAGGTTCATGGAGCCGATCCAAAGTATTGCTTGATGGTCACACCTGCTCCAGTAGCACGCACACGACCAGGGTGTTTTGGTCGCCCAATGGCAGCAGTCAGGAGATCCTGATGTCCATAGGGGACAAAGGAACCCTGTGAAGCCTGCTCCTCCAAAGAATCATGTACAGAACACATATATTGGTTTAGTCATTCACATAATAAACAAAGATAATTACAATTCTTAATTGAAAATGACTTACAATCTTCTTAGCAATTTCCTTTGCTGCCTCAGACGTCATCTCCCCAATTTTCTTGGTGCGGGCCATCTTCCACTTCACATGTCGTCTGATGGGAGATGGAGGGTCAATTATGGCCTCAAGAATCAAGCAACCACTCTTAGACTTGATGTAATTGTAGCACATAGGTGAGAGTAAAAACTAACAACAACAAATAATGCAACCTTGCTATAACCAACAATAATCTAATCAAAATTGCCATTTGCCAACACACACAAGTACAATTAAGAGACTGCTCATTCTAGAGACTTGGTTTGTGCTATTAACCCCCATTTCTTTGATGGTGGGTTGCAGCTGTAGCAAAGGGGTACTTAGCTTGATTGTCTAAATGGCCATTTATAAAATAAAAACAATGACTTGATCTTTGTATCAGGTACACAAGTTATATGTTATTTGATTTTCTTTATATTACTATGGGAGCACGCTATAATCTTGAATCTACTGCTACATTTATTTGTGTGTGAGGTTCTGAAACTTAGCAAAATATATCGTAAGGGATGTGAAAATATGAACTTATTCCTTATAGGGATGTGGGGATCAGATGTAGCAAGTATTCTCTGACATAACATGCTACTGAATTTTCAGTCTGAAGTTTGGTTTCTGAAAGTAAATTCAAAGACTGATAACTAATACTATTTAAGTTAATTTTCCATTTAGATGTCAAAAAATCAATGTGCCAATTTTTCCTAATGTATGGATGATCGAGGCCGTACCCGAATCAAATAAACATTAAAATGTAGTAACTAGGAAGTGATCCTAGGTCGTTTCCCAACGAGTAGTGACAAGCCAAATGTTCATAATATACTTGCAGTAACAGTAACAGTAACGATGGGGGGGGGGGGGTTGTTTGCTTTTGTAAATTAAACAGCGAATATATGTGAATTAGAAAATATCAGAATTAAAACACGTCGCTTCCCCTTGATTCACAAGCAAGTCTCTTATCCTAGGTTACGAGAGTTTATCCTTTATCAGTTTAACCACTTAATCCAACCCTAAATTAAATTACTAAGCGAAATTCAACATAAGGCATTCATTATGTGATTAAGCATCACATACACCAATTACTCATAAACGATCATTAAGCATGAACGTAAATTAAGCGCAGAGACAATTAATCAAGCACTAAGCATGCATGAATTAAAAGCAACAAATTCAAAGTAATTAGTGAAGAGGAAAAACTAAACAGAATTTAACAGTAATAATAGAATCTCAAAGAGAACTGTGCTTGATCCTCAAGGGAAAACAACGCTGCGGACTTAGTCTTCCATTAATCAAATAGAGAATGAAATTTTATTGATAAAACTAAAAGTCTGAACTGGAATTGTGAAAAAACGAAAATAAAAGAGAAAGAGAAGAGAGACTAAAACTAAAAACGAAAAATAGAAGAGAGAGAGGAGAGAGAGAGAGAGTCTCCCGCGAGGGAGAGAGGGGGCTCTCTAAACTAGAACCTTGGTGCTGTTATATAGTTTTTTTTCAGCCCCAAAGCTTACAAATATGTTTTAAATCCAAGCCCATAAGTAAAATCAAATCAAATCTAGATAAGATAAGATAAGATAAGATCTAATTGAAATGATATCTAGATGAGATCAAATCTAAATAATATCTAGATAAGATAAGATCTAATTTTATAGAATAAATTAGTTTGCCCTCTTCAAGTCCAAGCCCAATTCTAGATTCAAGCCCAATGCTAGATTCAAGCCCAATTCTTCATTAATTCCTGAAATTAGATTAAAAACATCAAATTGGCTGAATGGGCCCAAATAATAAAACTGCCTAATTAATTGACAATTAAGACCAATCAATAATTAAAATGGTGCAAAAAGGGTTTAGAAAATAGAAGAAAATGATGGCACATCAATGGAAAACAAGATACTTGGGTAAGGCCACTTTGGGGACACTAGGTTAAAAGGCAAGTGCCTCAAGCTTCATATTATTAAATTAGCCCTACTAGTCACTGTTATAAAACTTAAGGGCAGGGACAATTGTTAGCAACAAATAGAGGTAATTAACTTATCATAGGGGCAATTGCTCATCACTGTTATAAAACTTGAGGCCAGGGGCAGTATGCTTCATATTCTCATCATTGGTTTCATATTTGGTATCAATCTAACAGAACTCTATAGCAGGGGCAATTGCTAGCAACAAATACAGGTAATTAACTTATCATAGTAGTATCAATAGGAATAACTCAAGCAGCCTTCAAAGAATAAGGTACTCCTGTTGGTCTTCTTCTTTAGCTTAAGATTGAGAATGACCTGGACAAATAATAACAACAGTAACAAAACTGTGTAAAACCCTATTTATAGCATAACAAACAATAACAACAGTAACAACAACTAATATATGCTTACAGAATGGGACCAAAACACGACAACTAATTCCTATCTTTCACTTTAAGTTATGCATTAAAATATCAAATAAATAATATAATATAAATAAATAAATATTGGATTGGATATTCTATATTTTCTATGTTTGGGAGCAAAGACTGATGATCAATTGCAAGTGTTATATATTTGGAAGTATAAATGAATGACACGAGAATTTGTAAAGTTTAAGTTTCTGGGATTTGGTACTCGTTATTGGCATGTTAACAAATGTATGTATGCAATGTGTGGGTATAAGCGTGCTGGTGCCGAAATCAATACCATTCAGGATAAAAAAATTCAAGGTCGATAGGCACAGTCGTGCTTAGTGGTTGGAGGAGCTTCAAGACATTGAATTGTTGGGATTTGTTGTTGCATACTATTACGCTAGCTATTCACAGAATCACGGTCGACCTTGGCCACAATTCTTAATATGTATTAAGAGAAATAATAACAAAATAATTGAAATTCATTAAAAATTATAAATTTTTTAGATATTATATCTCATTTAATAACTCTTTCTTAATTTATGACTTCAGAAACAAAAAAAAAATATCTCTCTAATATTAATATATATATATATATATATATATATATATATATATATATATAATATGTGTGAATACTAATTTGTTCTATTCAACGAAAGTATAATGATTATGTTTTTTTATAAAATAATTTTATATTAGCATTTAATCCTTAGTTATTGTTCATGTGATTTTTAGGATAATTATTATAAAAGTCAATAAATTTATTAACATGATTCAATCAATGCATAATTATTTTTTATTTTATTTTATAAAATTGAAATTTATAATTACTTATTTTCTAGAATATTAATCTTAGAAGATCCAAATTTATTAGTTTATGTAATGGGCAAATTGGCTAAATAATGGGCAACCTTGTTTCCCTGTCTTTTTACAAAATGGAGTTGTTGACTTCCTCCAATCGGGCCAAGTCTTCTAATCTCTTCCACCGAGCCATGAAAAAGAGAATGACCACCAATTTCAGGGCTCTTCCACGAGTTGCACAATTAGAGACAGTCAGATTCATATTGAGCACCGAAAATGCAAAAAATCATTCATAGTCATGATTGCCCACCTCTAGGCTAATGCTTTCGCTTCTCTCAGACACAATTCAGATTCGGTGAATTGTGTTGCTGCTAGAACATGGCCATTGCAATCACATACCACAAGCCCGAAACCCATTCCAATTTCCTTCTTTATATTAGCCTATGAAACACCGACACCGAGATGGACATCGGACACGACACGGACACGTGGGCACCTATAATGTCCAAAATATAGAACGTAGTACGGGTGTCGTGTCGGTGTCAGACACTGACACAGACGCGTGTCCAACACCGGACACGGCAAGGGGCTGGAGTGTCCATGCTTCATAGATATTAGCATTAAAATTAACTGTAAGATTTGTATCAGTTGGAGGTCTCCAACAAATGGTTTCCTCAACAGTTGATTGCAGCCCTGACACCTTCTCTTGTGGTCATTTCAAGATACCACGCATTTTCTGCAACACCTGCTTGCAATCCATCCTTCCATTTTGGAAAACCAATTACCTTCTTCTAAACCAAATTCCCCAACACATCGTCATAATCATTGTTCTAGCCTCTTCATCAACCTGTTTGAAGCAAAATATCAACCAGCTTCTAAAATCATTGTGTAAGCTTGTGTCAATCTTAAGTCCAAGAGGAGATGCAAACCAAATATACTAAGCTTTTGGGCAAGTAACTATGGCATGAATAGATGTCTCCCTAACACTTCCTCAAAATGGGCATAGAGTTTCCATGATCACATTCCTCTTTGCCAAAATGCCTTTCACAGGAAAAATATTTGAAGAAGCGCGATAGATTATGTTCTTACACTTCAAGGTAGCCTCATTGTCCCAAATATGGTTCCATATTTCCTCCACTTGCATAAAGGATGAAGACTCTATTAGATGGTGTTTTGTCTTTGCCAAATGGTACCCAGATCGCACATAATACATGTCGATTTCCAAAAAATGAAATCTTCCTTCGTTTGTAGAGAGATGGCTTTTATGTTTGCAGTTGTATTAGAAGAAAACAAATCCTCTATCAACTCATTATTCCATATGCCTACTTCTTCCCCAAATAGGTTTTGGACCCTAAAATCCTTGAGAACCACCTCTTCATTTCTCAATTGAGTTCTATTTCCAGTGATATTAGGGATCCACTTATCCTTGATGACATAAATACTCCTGTCTATTACCCACCTTCCATAAACAACCTTCTTCCATTAGCCACTTTCCCCCCATAATGTGTGTTCACTTGTAGGCATTTAATCCTTTTTACTCTTCCCACAAAGATTTCTTTGGGAAGTACCTAGCGTTAATAACCTTGAACATCAAAGATTCCCCATTCACCATTAGCTTCCACCATTGTTTGGCCAATAAAGCGATGTTCACCACTAATAACAGTGTATTCCACGACGCGCATTTAAAGTCGGTCATCACAAAACCGTCTTTGTTTGGGGGCGGTGGTATTTTTGTAAATACTAGCAACATTTCAAAGACGGTTTTCACGAAACCGTCTTTGAATGGTATAAAACAAGACAGTCTTCATAAAATCTCCTTTGTTTTACACTATTCAAAGACGGTTTCACGAAAAATCATCTTTGAATTTGGGCAATTCTAAATTTGAACGCGTGCGACTCTTCCTTTCCTCGTTTCACTCGCTCTCCTCTTTCCAATGCCCTCCTCTTTCCAATGCCTTCTCTCCTCTTCCCTAGGCTCTCGAGAAGACGCGTTTATTAAAATGAGGGTGGAAGAGCTACGAATGGAGCTCCTCAACTGTGGACTGCCCACCACCGGAACCAAACCCTTTGCATTTTCTTACTAACCAACCAACCAACCTCACCATAGCCCACACAGTAACTCCACGTTACCAAACCCTTTGCATTTTCTTACTGACCAACCAACCAACCTCACCATAGCCCACACAGTAACTCCACGTCACCACCCCACCCTATCATCCACCCCCTCAGAAGCGTTTTCCACCACCGCTCCTCCTTTTTTTCCCTCTCTTTTTCGCTTTCCCCTTTCACTTGTAGTGTGGCCCTGCGACACCACCATCACGCACCCTTCCTTACTTCAACCTTCATCCTTGGTATTATAATAAATCACACAAATGGGTGCTTCAAAAAAGTCAAAGCTCGAACCTTTATGTTGCTTTAGCTCTCAATGCTTCTCTGAAGCCCGCGTTCCCATTGCTCTTTGGTGTGGCTTTTTATTTTGCTGTGGCTTTTCATCCTTTTTTTCCTTGTATATTTTAGATTTCCCTTTGTAATTTATATTTCCAATGTAGCAAGATTTTTTTAGGAAGCTCATGGAAATTTTAAAGTTTGTGAATACTTGGAAAATATGGATGGCCTTCATATGATTTTCAAAAATAACCAAAGGGATTGGTTAGTATTTATTTTTATGCCATTTTATTTTTTGTCACTTTTATGATCCAGAGGTTCCCCATGTTCACATTGTCTTTTGTTTGAGTGATTTTTTATGGGATGCATATTTGTTTACACGAGTAGTTGAATATGTCTTGCCTTTGTATTGATTAGTGTTTATGACTAACATAGTTTATGTTAAACTAGAAAAAGAATTGATAATTTTTGGAGGAGGCCACGCTGCAACTATAGCCCGTGCTGCAAAAAAGGGTCCGGTGAAGCCCAAAGCTATAGTTGTTGTTGAACCAACTTGGGCTTGTCCATTCCTTATTGTGTTTGGTTGAGACTCCAACATGGAAACAAGGTACTTTGATGCTCTCTTTTTAAGTGTATATACTTTTCCTTGTCGAATATTGTAGCATTGCTTTCTAGTTTCTACTGAAAGGAAAATAAATTTATTGAATTGTAAGATTCATTAGTAAAATGAAAAATATGATGTTCATGGTATCAAAAGGTAAAATATCCAAAATTTCTTAATATTGAAATTCAATTATATGCCCTAAACTCATCACTGTATTAACAATATGGGTAAAATATTCAAAATTTCTTAATATTGAAATTGTCCACATGATTCCTAGAAATAAAGTAAATAATTAATAATGATAATGATAATAATAATTTAAGAAAAGAAAAAGACCAAAAGAAAAAAAGCTCTTGGACTAGCTATTTTCAATCAATCATAGTTGATTTTGTAATGATTTTGATCATTGTTTTGTGTTTTGCTTATTTTTGTAGCTGTCATAGCATCATTCATAAGGTTTTTTTCCCCGAAAGTGAAGGCAAGATATGACTATGGGATGCCATGGAGTTGGCTTTGAAAATTGTCGGTAAGATCAGTGCAAATGAACGCTTTTGTGTATATATAGTTATACCAATATGGCCAGAGGGTGTTCCAACAAGTGTTGTAGTTAAAGAAATATTGTTCTCGCAGGTTAGACTAATTAATTATTATGACAATAAAATTCTCTATTTTATTACTTAATTATCATGACAATAAAATTCCCTACTTTATTACTTTATTATTATGCCAATAAAAAATAAAATAATATTGACTATATAAATAAAGCCTTGATTAGTAAAAAAAAATAATGATTGACTATTATGGCAATAAAAAATTAAAATAATTTTTATTTTTTCAAAAAAAAAAACCTAAGAAGAACCGTCTTAGAATTTTTGAATTCTGACACAATTCTTGAAAAAACCGTCTTAGAATCCTCACTTTTTTCTAATTTCCTTTTTTTAAAAAAAAGAAGACATTCTAAGACGGTTATTTGAAAAACCGTCTTAGAATGTCTGAATTAATCCTCAATTTTTAAATTTTTTTTAAAAAAATAAACACATTCTAAGACGGTTATTTGAAAACCATCTCAGATTGTGTACATTCTAAGACAAATATTTTTTAGAACCATCGTCGTAAATGCGAACATTCTACGACGTCTCTTATGAAGAAGATTAATAACAAACATAGAATGTCTAAAATAACCGTCATAGAAAAACATTTTTCTAGTAGTGGTTGAAAGCTTTCACAAAGCAAAAAACCTTCCTTGGTATTTGTTAGTTTTTTCCAACTCATCCAATAAAGCTTCCTTCCTTCGACATCTCCTCCCCAAAAGAAATGAGTAGTGACACTCCTAATTTCCTTACAGATAGCCTGGGGAAGCAAAAAATGTCCCATTACAAATGTGGGAATGGATTATACCATTAATTTGATCAAAATCTCCCTTCATGCTCGTAACAAAGCTCTTTTTTTTCATCCCTTAAGCTTCTTTCAAACTCTATCATGGACAAACTTGATAATTTAGGTCTTGAACCTACCTATCAAAGTAGGAAACCCTAAATATTTGTCATGACTTTCATTTGCCTTTACCTCCAACAATTGTGATAGTTCATCAAATATGATACTAAGCACATTTTGGCTACAAGTTTTGATTTGTAGTTTATCATTTGCCTAGAAACCGCCTCATATGATTTTACGATGGTTAGAATGTGGCTTGCCTCTTCTTTAGTGGCCCTTGAGAAAATAATATTGTCATCTGCAAAGAAAACATAAGAAATCATAGGAATAGAATCTGCTACTTTAGTACCATGTAACACACCATCCTTCATTGATTTTTCCAACATTGCTTACAATGCCTCAACACATAGAATGAATAGATAAGGGGACAATAGGTCACCTTGTCTCAATCCCCTATATGGAGAAAATTTCCTATGTGGGTTACCATTAACTCTCAAAACAAAAGACATAGTGTTTACACACCTCATGATTAAAGAAACCCAACTGATAGGGAAACCCATAGAGATAAAAGTATGCTTTAGAAAAGCCCATTTCACCATGTCATAGGCTTTTGACATGTCAAGCTTCAAGCCCATAAAACCATGTCTTCCTTTCTCTTCGTGCTTCATGAAATTGAAATGTTCGAATGAGATCAAAGCATTATAATTTATGAGTCTATTGGGCACAAAAGCACTTTGAGTCTCCCCCACAATACTTGGCAAAATCATTTTCAGTGTATTGGTAATAGTCTTTGTGACAATTTTAAAAATCACATTTGCACAAGTTATTGGGACGAAAATCACTAGCATGTATTGGATTTTTAACTGTAGGGATCAAGTCTATATGAGTTTTATTGATACTTGTTGGGTCACCTTCGTCATTCAGAATATGCAAGGCCTTATCAGTAACATCTTGGCCTAAAAACTCCCAAAAGTGCTTAAAAAATAGAGTTAGTGTACCATCAGGGCCTGAGGCTTTTGTCGGATGCATCTGTTTCAAAGCTAGAATGACCCCTTAACTGTGAACTTATCCATCAGAGTATTACTCATGTCCTCAGTGATTATGTGGCTCACTGAGCTTGCTACCTCTTGCATTCCTGATGGGTTTGAGGATGTGAAAAGTAAGTTGTTTTTTAACCCATTAAAAAAATTGATGAAAAATTGTTTTTTTTTCTTTATTTATAGATATTGAACTCAAATATACCAAAAAATTTACAATAATTCAAACTCATTATTCAACCAATTGAGCTAGACATCTTTGGTAGGATTTAAGTAATATGCATGAAGTCTTAGGCTCTATTGTATATCCTCATTGCTACCATTTTATAGCAAAAACATAATTATATTGTGTTTTAAATCCTTAAAAATAAATTATTTGAATGAACCGAATTAACATTTTAATTTAATGATTGGGACCTATATTGTAAGAGGATTAATCAAGTTACTCCAAAAGCAACTTTAAAAGAGTTGTACTTCATCCTAACCAGTGATTTTCTTGAAATCTAATGGTTAAGATTAACTAGTTATTACAATCATTAGATTTCAAAAAAATGAATGGTGAGGACAAAGAGTAACTCTAAAAGAAAGAGTTATTCTTGGAGTAACTTGATCCCTCATCAAATTATTAAGAAAATATTTTAATTAATTGATTTAGAAATTAAATTTTGTAACCATTGAGCACATGGATCATTTGATACAAAATTGTTCTAGTTTAATCAGCAGTCTTGAATTCAAGTTTTGAATATGTTACCTAAGCATGATTTTTTATTATAGTTAAAACTCACTTAAAATAATGTTTTTTTTTCAAAAAAACTAAAATATGTTTTTTGTTCTCATAAATATTGAAATCTTTGGAATTCATCCCTCCAAAATTTCAATACCTTTTCATCCTCAAAAAATTGAAATGTCATTTTTTGGTCCAGAGTATGGTTCAGACATCCAAACCTATGTGCATTGCTTTTTTACTTCGGTTATATGCACAACCAATGTAAGAAAACATTCATCCAAGAAACTTTCACCATGCCAAGCATAGGCAGGTCAAACATTTTTGCAAATCAAATTGGAAGCAATTCTTGGATGAGCCCTATATGGAATTATATGGTGAACGGTCAGTTCCCAGATTATGAAGATGGGGCTAGAAAGATCAAATTGAAGTCAACTCATTATGTCTTAGTGGATGGAGAAATCTTTAGACTAGGAATCTCAATCCCACTATTAAAATGCTTGAATGATGATTAAGCCTAGTATGTCATGAATGAAATTCACAGAGGCATCTATTATGACATACATACAAAAGGAAGGAACATGACAACTCGAGTCATTCGAGATAGTTATTATTGATCAACAATACAAGCTAATTGAATATGCAAAGAGATGCAAGGACTATCAGGAATTTAACAACCCTAACCATGCAACCCCAGACAAACTACATAGTATATTTTCACCATGGCCATTTTCACTTCTTAGCATAGACATACTTGGTCCTTTCCCGATTGAAAAAGGTTAAGTCAAAGTCTTGTTAATAGCCATTGACTACTTCACCAAATGGATTAGGGCAAAACCACTTGCCAAAATCATTGCTTAACAAGTTCAGAAGTTCACATGGAAATTACTAATTTGAAAACACAGTCTTCCATTTGCCATAGTTACAAATAATCAACCATAAAGGAAACTTCTTTCAGATTGACCTATGGCACTGACGCTATGATTCCAGTTGAAGATGGTGAACCCTCAACAAGAAGAGCTCATTTGAACACTTCAAAATCATTGTAACACTTTATAATGGTGCATATAAACTTGAAAAGCTTCAATCATAAAAAGACATCCCAAGGACCTGGAATGCAACACACTTGAAGCTATACTTCATTAGAAACCAGGTGTCGTCCTTTTTTTCCTACTTCAGTCTTTTTCCAAGTAAACAAGTAATGGGTTTTGGATGAAGATGTTTTAATAAGGCACACCTACGTCAATGTAAAAGGAAATTCCTATCATTATAATCTTTTAATGAAATCCTTTTACTGTTCATCTCATTTTCCATTTATTGTTGTTAATACTTATTTTTATTATTTATGCTTACACAAGTCAGAAAACATGAACAAAATGAAAGAACAAGTAAAAAAATGTCTTGCAAAAAACTATGTATTGACGATGACCTATTTATGTCTAGTACAAACAGTACACTGACCTTGTATGTCTTTGTGTAAACACATAACGACCTTTAAACTAAGTACAACCAGTACATCGGCACATAACAAAGAAAACAAAAATTTTAAGAAGAAAGTTAGAATAATTATAGAAATTAGAAGTCGGTTTAATACTTATAGCTTTACAACTCAGTAAGTCTTGCATTTAAAACTTATGTTTAGTACTCAATAATTACTTTTATCTGTTATCTATTGATTATAGTTAGACTTGACAACCAAATTTATACTTATGAAAATTTTCAATTTTTATAACACAAGTATGAACACAACACTTGTTTCATTAGATTGAGATTTAGTATATTATAACACTAAAAAAAATACACAAAACATATGGCCCAATGACTTAAATAATTCTAAAAAAACATTAAATTAAAATTATGCAGTTGGAATGTTGGAAGTCAGTGTAAGGCTTGAAGTTGCCTCAATATCTTCTTCCTTGGAGGTCGTCTCATTTCCAGAAGCCTCTTCAAAAGTCTCCATTTGAGACTCCCTTACCAACTCCCCATTCTTGACATTCTTCAAACAATCAAATAACATTAAATCTACCTCAAAAGCAAGCAATTGAATTTGGCAAAGAGCTTTTTGGAAACCATCTTCATGGCCCATTATGAAGGCTTGTTGCATCTAAAGTGTATGCTCGACACTTGTCTTTTCTTTCTCTTTTCCAAAATTAGCAAGTTGCTCGTGAAGTTTTGAGGTTGCCTTCTCAACCAACTTCTTCTCCTTCAAAAGGTTATCCCTTTCCAACTCAAGGAACTTTTTCTTCTCTTCTCTAGTAGTCAATTGATCATTGAAAGCACTGACAATCTTTTTGGTTCCTACTAAATCCTTAACTGCAAGGTTGAGTTTCATATTAAGGCCATCAAATAGCCTTGACCAGTTTTTCATTCTCAAAAACCTTGGAAAAAACCATCTTCTCATGATTAGCAACTTTTTGCCGAAAACTATTAATGATTTCAATCTTCTTAGTTACCAAAATATTCTTTTCATTGATGGCCACAATTAGGTTCTTCCTTTAATTCATTATCATCTTTGTTTTTGCCTCATATTTAGCATATCTATTTCTCCAATAGAGAATTGAAGCAGCAGATCAGAGAAGGAATACCTCAATAAAATCCAAATAGTTATCGACTCCAACATAATCCATCATCTCAACATCAACTTTTGTAAGCAATTTGTTAGTTGTGATGAACTCAAATCCCTTGAGGTCAATATTCCATAATGAAGGGAGATCATGAGATACAGTCATATGATCAAACCTTCGTAAAGGACCTTGATGGTGTCAAAGAACCAAACCCCTACCTCGCCTATCATATGAGGTGTTCTTTGGAGGAATTTTCTTTCCTAAGAAAATATAGAATAATTTGTTGTACATTGAAGAAATTTTAACCTTAGACATAAGAGTTAAAGTTTAAATAATTTGAAATTGACTTGAAGGAGTTGGAGAAATAGTGGTAGTAGTCAGCTTTACCATATTCTGAGCAAGCACATCAGGAATAGTAATTGGCTCATTAACGTTATGTGGCTAAGTCACATCAAGAGTGGGCTCTTCAACATTGACAGTTGTTTATGGGATTTTTGTTTTACAAATTCCTTTCTCTTTCTCTATCTCAGGATTGATCTTTCTCAGTCCCTTTGGTTTTAACTACTTTAGTTTGAGTCTAGTCAACTTTATCTCCAGATTGATCGACCTCCTTGTCAGCATGTTTCCTCTTCTTTGGCTTCATTAAGTCAACAATGACTAGTGGTGTCCTTTGCTTTTTAGCCTTTAATATAGAAGCCCTTAACCTTCTAAAGTTGTATCATTGCATGATGTTTGCACATATATACAAAATATCAGAAAAATATATCATTTACTCAAAAACACATTTAGGATATAACATAATATTCACTCTCTAAAGAACCCTTAATATCACCAAAATAAGGCAAGTTGAGAATTTCATTGATATTCATCATTCTAGGAAACTCCATAATTATGGTTGTATCTTGCCTATCCTTGGGAGTCAACATTTGATCTTCCTGAGACTTGAATCTTTGAACTTCCTCTTGCCAATAAAGGGGAAACCTCCTAGTCACCCCATTAGATTTGTAAAAAAAGTTTGTGTTCGGGATAAGTAGGGCTTGGCTTAACCTTAAAGAAATGAGTCTTGAATTTTTTTCCAAGACTAGTTGAAAAGAGTAAACAAAGATCCATGGGCACTAGTCATAGACACTGAACTGACTTTCCTATCCTCACTCACTTTTACCCAATAGAAATGCAAAAATTTGTTGATAACATGAATGATGTTTAAGTAGTATAGAAAGTAGAGAAAGCTTTCATGAAAGTCCAACTGTTTGGATGAAGTTATGTTGGGGCAATATTCATCTCAGTCAATACCTGACACTCAAAGTGGGTAAAAGGTGGAGTAATCTTTAATCCTTAAACATATCTTCACAAACATACGTGAAATCAGGCTGATCTCTGCCAGCGTTGAGGTAAACCATTCACTAGGAAGACAATGATCGACAATGACCTAGTCAAGATCACTGAAGTGTGTCAAAGTTATCCTACCCATCAAATTGGTGATCGACTTAGTATTTTGAAAGATAGAAGAATAAATCCCAACCTCTCCAGTTACCCATGTATATCTAGGAAGGGTAACTAGAGGGTTCTTCTTTTTCTCCCTAGGTTTTCTAGGACTTTTATTTTTTTACTTCTTATTTCTTCTTACCCTTTCTTTTATTAGATTTGAGGGCATAAGACCTTACAATATTCTCGGATGCACCACTGCCAACAACCACATCTCCCCTTTCTACATCTATTTCTTTTCTAAATTGCTCAAAAACATCCTCTTCAGTTTCCTCCTCATCAGACTCAATAGAGATGACTTTAACGTCATCATTGGAAGTGTTGCTAGCAATGACTTTAAAACCAGAAGTTACCTCTGGTCCCTTCATCAAGTTCTGGGAAGTTTCCTCGTCAGAAAAAGGAAGAGAAATAGAAGAGTCAGAGGACGATTCTAACTCTTCCCCTATGCCTAAAACTCTTTCGCAAACATGGATTTTCGGCAGACAACTGGAGACTTATCCCAGTCAGAACCAAAAAAAGACATTTTAAGAGAAAGTAGAAGAAGAAAACAAAGGAAAAAGGGCATATAAACATACCTAATGGAGTTGGAAGTAATAGAGTAGGAACAAGAAGGACAACCTCTACTGTGCTCAACCCTTCACTGAAAATCCCTCAAACTCAGAAGTTTCTCAAGTAAGTATTGAAGAGATGAAGTGTTGATGGAAGTGGAAAAGTCATGTATTTTAAAAGCTTTGAAAACCCCTAAAAAAAGTCTTATAACTTCTCACCATTAGTGATAATCTCAAGAGTTACAAACCCATCTAGAGGCGTAAAAACCGAAGCGCCACCTACCATCAAAGGTTTTAACCCTCTCTAACACCGTCATTTAGGGTTTTCCTCCCCATCCAAAGCGTATGTCTATTTAAAACAACAATCATCTTGACATGTGGCTTAATCAAAAGGAACCCTGACTGTTCATGTCTTAAACTGAAGGATCATGATTCTTTTTGTTTAAAAAGTTATTATCTTGTCTCAACATATGTGTCACAGTGTATGACTAAGGTCAAGACGATTGATTATTTCAATCCTTATTACACAAGCATATCAGTTATAAATAATTTATTTTACAACACAACGATCAAGTAGGACAAGTCCGCCATTTTTTGTTCTCTCATGATTATCACATCGAACTTATCAAACCAACAATATCATAATCACAATCAAGCTCTTTCGTTTTCATCAAACTCAAACCTTAGAAAGACTTATGTACTTTACCAAGTCCAAAATAGTCGATCTTAATCAAGTAATATTCAATTTACAAAATATATATCTTTAACAAGTTCAAAATAGTCGATCTTAACCAAGTAATATTCAATTCACAAAATATATACCTTAGGCAAACACTGACATTATCATCAGAGTTTATTTTTAAGAATCTCATCCCACACTAAAGAAAATTTAGTCTATGGAGAAAATAACATTCAACAGATCAAATGAATGAAGAATAAATGTTTAATCCTTAAAAATAAATGTACATGTGTTTAAATAAACACAACGTTATATTTTTCAAAGCGTGAGACACGTAAGAATCTGTAAATAATCATAATACTATTATTTATTAAAGAAAATGCCTTCTTTTACGGTTTGTCACTAAAGAGTTGGCTGCTTTTTATCATGTTCTTTATAAAGTGCTGACATCATTAGCTGTGACGTAATTTGCTAACGCTAGCCGAGGGTTATTCGAAGAAAATTCGTTGATGAAATTAATCTACATAAAGTGCTGACATCATTAGCTGTGACGTAATTTGCTAACGCTGGCCGAGGGTCATATGAAGAAAATTCGTTGATGAAATTAATCTAAACCGTGCGATTAATTCAATAGATAATATAATATTACTTTTTCTAATGGCGGTATCTTTTTTTATTTTTTATTTTTTTTTCATTTCATAAAATATTTTAGCTATATTCAGAAAATAATAGGTTCAACTTTTTTAGAGAAATAATAATTATTTTTTAAAAGTTTTTAAATAATTAAATAATAATTTCTTTATATCAATTCAATCAGATACGTACCTTTTCGGTATAAAAATCAAATATGTACCTAAACAAATACAAATAAATTTGTTAATACTTTAATTTGTTTATAATTAATTATTTAATTTATAAGTATTTCTGATTGGAATTGTTTTTACTTTTGAAGGCAGCGTTTTATATATGATTATAATTTGATTAATTATTTTTACTATCAACTTTTATTGTCTTTTTAAATTTGATATTCCATTTTCTTGTTTGAAAAATTAACGATTATTCTTTCCCACCGCGTGTGGTGTATTTCATAGACTCCAACGCATTGGAAGATCCTCAAAATTAGAGTGGTTAAAATGAGTCAACTTAATTTATTTTGATTGACTCACTTTCAATCGGTCAAAAGGTTATTAAGTCCTGTTTTACTTGGTTTCTTACCAGAAACAGCCAACCCAATTCAATCAATCCTGAGTTAACGTTAACGGATTATACAAGTTGATTAAAAATCAATTAAAAATAAAAATGAAAATACAAAAAACAAAACAACTATGATAATAGATAAATCACACTAATATAATTACAAGTTTTGAAATTCTATACTTAAAATCATTTCACATTGAAAATAAGTCCTCCATTTTCCCTTGGTCTCATTATAATTTTAGTTCTATATTATTTTATACAGAAAAAAATAATATATAGATAAAATAATATAGTAATTTTACAAACTTAACCTTATATCATGGTTAATACATTTATAGATTTTAGTGTCTATTTTTAATATTATAAGAGATATAAGTGAAAAAAAATAATTAATATTATATTAAAAAACTAAAATAGCAATTATTTTGAATCAAATTTTTCTCTTTTACATGATAATTATAATTGGATGGAGAAACTATAGTATAAGATTAAACAAAACCCAATCAGAAAATCAACTCAATTTGCAACGGGTTCAAACGTAAATGAGTTGTGTGCTAAACCTGTTGAACTAACTTGATACAAAATTAAATTTTATTAAATGGATTTTCCATCAACCTAAGAACACCTCTAGTGTTGATATAAGCAAT
Source organism: Glycine max (assembly GCF_000004515.6). Taxonomy (NCBI): domain Eukaryota; kingdom Viridiplantae; phylum Streptophyta; class Magnoliopsida; order Fabales; family Fabaceae; genus Glycine; species Glycine max. The sequence goes on from NC_038248.2 coordinate 9,571,610, forward strand.
CCAATTTTTCTCATATTGATCTTAAACAATTCGATTAATTTTATTTCCAATTGATATTTTTATTAACAAGTTGTTAATTAACTTACAAATATTATATTTTTCTTTTCTATATTGAATATAAAGTTAAATAACTCATAAATAATAATTAATAATTACGTGTATAAATAATTCTTTCTAATTTTAAATAACTCAAAATTATATTATATATAATACATCAAAATAATATTCAGTAACTCTCATTATATCATAGATGCTCAAATCCAATTCGCCGCTAAATTTCTTACAGATTGTGCGGCTCTACTCAAAATTAGTCAATTAAGACATTGAAATTACTTGAAACACTCAAAGTCAACATAGAAATACCGATGAATAAAATAGTCAATATAGTAATAAGTAGAAAAGACAAATTTAAAAGATCAAAGAACACAATCCGACATTATTGATTTCTTTGACTTATTATATATTATGAGTGCAGTTGAGTAAACTTGTTAATTAAATATTTATTCCATATTTTTTATAAAATAAGGATTTATTGACAAACTAAGTTTATAAGATTTATTAAAATAAAATATTATAATAAATTCCTTCGTAAAAATAAATTAAAAAGTTATTTAAAAAAGATATAAATTACTTTTAAAATTTTAAATAAACTCTTTCAAACTTTTTTTTAAAAAAATTATATCCTACTTGACAGAGAACGTACAATAAGCCATTTCTTCATGTTTGCAGACAAATATTTCTGTATTTGTTTTTTATATAAATATTATCATTTATTATGAAGAAGGCATCTTCGGCCCGTTTCTTAGCCTCATTTATATTATTCAATCTACGGTTTGAATCAAGGTTTGAATTTTGGTTAGAAGAGTGTAAAAATTGTGTCTTGAAGAAAATTAGTATTTCTCAAAAGAAGATATATGTTGTCAAAACCAGAAAAAAAATTTATATGTTCTCAGTTATTTTATTACTCCCAGCACTTTCCATGAATCAAATAGCCCCATAGTGCATAAAAAATTCAAATACCAAATAGGCCCCATACGCTATAGTTTTACTTTATATTTGCGCCAAGCAAGCCCATGTACTACATATGTATTATTAAAAAATATAAAAGTATTGGTTTTACATTCCTTTATGGAAAGGTTAAAAATATTTGCCAAAATATCAAATTAAATATTATACAAAGTTGACTAATGATATTCATTTTTTTTTCTAGTTTGTACTTTACTTTTTAACTCTTGTTTATTTTTGTTGTTTATTGTTTCTTTACTATTGTTAATTAATATAGTACGACATTTTTTCCCGTTAATTATGTCCAAGTAAATTTATGCATGGCACGTTAATTTTCTTACGAAAGAACTTATTTTGATTAGGGTCCCTTTTAAATTTGCAAGCTTAACATTTTTTGGAATGAACGCAACCCTTTTAAATATTCATAACACGTGTATTAATTTGAGTAAAGAAATTTAAATTCTTTTAGTTGAATTTTTTTATTTACTCTATTTCAACATGAGATATTACTTTAGAATAATTAAACATATTACTTGAATTAAATTTAAATTCTTTACTTTTATTACTTAATTATGTTTTTTTATTACTATTTAAGAAATTAGAAGAAGATGACACCTTAATTTAAGGCGGAAAAAAAAAACTTCTAAAGTTGAAAGAACACCTAAAAAATCTTGTCCTAAATAGATAAGTGGAGATTCAAACCTGCTACCTATTAAATACAAGATTGTGTCATTTTCCACTCAATTAATCCCTTGAAATTTAGTACTTATATATGTTGAAAGTAATTAATGTCTTTCTTTCTAATGAGGGTTACTCTAAAGAATTGTGTAAGTTAAAGTTTTTTCTAAAAAAGATAAACGGGAAAACAAAAAGAGTTTTCTTTGTTATGGCTATAAAAAAAATAGAAATAGAACAGAACTTATAGAAAGTTTGTTGTGTCGTGGAAACAACTGCCCTGAAAGTAAAATTTGGTTGGACCTTAGTGCAATCTAAATTGACGACGGCTCCCCCAAGGTTAACACAACAAACCTATTAACACGTGCACTTGTGGTCTTAGGTTTTAAATAAAACAGCAAAAGAAAAGAGAGTTTTTTTGCCCCCCCCCCCCCCCCCCCCCCCTCAAAGTTGTGTCAATCTCTACGTGCCTTCCTTCGTATTAGCCTCACCATTAATAGCCCTTTAATTTGTTCAAAAAATTGCTAATAAAGTGGATGTTAAAAAAGCTTAATTAATAACTAATTAAATGCATTTAAAGAAAATAATTTAAAAATATCTACTAATGTGGGATGACAAAAGGCAACAATAATATATGCTTCTATTTTCCATTGTCCAACAATCTCCCACCAATGGTCAAATAGGAAGAAGAAAGAAAGGAAAAAAAATATGGGCAAATAAGGAGTAACACTTAAGTACCAATATCATAATGATTAAATTGATACGTGGTGAAGTAAGGCAACAATTGTGTTTAGGCAGTGAACTATTCTTGAACTACTAAGACTTCAATTGAGACCCCCACAACACATGTATTGCCTTAATATCTGTGATATTCGTGATATTCATAACAAATGCTTTTAATGGCCATGCATACACCTTGGGTACTCATGAGTGCTCTAAAAGGACAGCCCAAGTCTTCCATAGAAGGCGGCCCACCTTCATACTCACGTAGGTGAATACATCAAGTGCGTCTCAAAAGCACCTCCATAATCGTCTATGGATTCAATAAGAACACAAAAATGCTCAACCTCAAATATAACAAATGGTGAGTCCATCTCATAAGGACCACCCAACAACTAGGGCAATGAACTCATTTAAAAGCTCAATCTTTCCACAAATCACTAATACATGTCATAGAGATAATAAGTGTAATGTTATAGAGTATTCATATGGCTTTGTTTCACCATGGAAGGTATCCACCATACTTTCCTCAACACAAAGGCTTAAGCCACATTTCCCTTGACGATTCAAGGACTAATTTTCTTGTTAGACCTTTAGGAAGAGAATCCGCCAAGTTCCTCTCAGATCTTACAAACTCTAAAGAGTTCACACCATTTTTCAACAATTCTCTGACTGAATCGTGTCTAATGCGTATGTGTCTTCTCTTTCCATTATACACATTGTTCATGGCAATTCCAATAACTGCCTAAGAATCACAATGAAGAGAAACTGGTATAGACCATTTTCCCCACAATGGAACATCTGTCAACAAGTTCCTCAACAATTCTGCTTCTTGACTTGCTAAATCAAGAGCAATGAATTTTGATTCCATAGTGGAACGTGCTATACAAGTCTGCTTAGTAGACTTCCAAGATATAGTTCCTCCACCCAAAGTAAAAACATAACCACTTGTAGAGCTGACCTCATCATTATCCGTAACCAAGTTTGCATCACAAAATCCTTCTAACACAATAGGAAATTTACAAAAATGCAAACACCAATCCATAGTACCCTTAAGGAACTTAAGTAACTAACGAAGTGCAGTCCAATGTTCACTATCAGGGTTGTGAGTATATCTACTTAGCCTACTCACAACATGTGCTATGTCAAGTCTAGTACAATTCATGAGGAACATTACACTACCTATGATTTTAGCATATTTAGCTTGTGAAACACTAGAGCCTTTGTTTTTCTTAAGATGTATGCTAGGATAATAGGGAGTTTTCAGAGGCAATTCATCATTACAATTAATTTTTTTTCAGTATCTTTTTGATATAATGTGGCTGACACAAGGAGAAACCATTATCATTTTTTCTCATTTTAACACCAAGAATCACACCAGCTTCTCCTAGATCTTTCATATCAAAATGAAAGGATAGAAACAATTTGATCTCATTCATCACAATTACATTTGTCCCAAAAATCAACATATCATCAACATATAAACATATTATCACACATTCTAGTCCAATCAATTTAAAGTAAACACAAGTATCAGAAGAATTCACAACATAACCATCACTCACTAAAGTTTGGTCAAATTTTTCATACCATTGTTTAGGAGTTTGTTTAAGGCCATACAATGATTTTCTTAATTTACACACTTTGTTCTCTTGACCTTGGACCACAAACCCCTCGGGTTGTTCCACATAAATTTCTTCTCTCAAGTCACCATTTAGAAAAGTCATTTTTACATCCATTTGATGTACTACAAGTCCATGAATAACAACTAAGGCAACTAGAGAACGAATTATGGCAATCTTAGTAATAGGAGAAAATGTATCAAAAAAGTCAATGTCTTTCTTTTGTGTATAACCCACAACTACCAGTCTAGCCTTAAATTTATCAATGGTTCCATCAGTCCTTAATTTCTTTCTAAAAATCCATTTACATCTAATTGGTTTACTTCCCTTAGGCAAATCAACCAGATCCCAAGTATGATTAGACATGATAAAATCTAATTCACTGTTAATTGCCTCTTTCCAAAATTTAGCATCAATAGAAGTTACTACCTCAATATAGGTTTTAGGATCTTCCTTAATCAAAAAAGCTGATACAAAGGCATAATTTATTTTATCAATATCATTGTTTTCAACCAAGAATGTAGTAACAAAATTTGGTCCAAAACTACTTTCTATCCTTTGCCTTTTACTTCTTCTAGGTTCATTAACTTGTTCATTTAAAGCAGAGGAAGAATCAAGCAAAGATAAAGTCACTGCAATATAATTAGAAGAACCAACCACATCATTACCATATTCCTTTAGCAAAAATTCTTGCTCAAAAATTTCTGCATTTCTAGATTCACAAATAGAATTATCATTCAAACACAAAAATCTATAGGTATAACTATTTTGAATATATCCAATAAATACACAATCAAAAGTTTTGGTTCCTACGCTTGTCCTCTTGTAATCTGGTAGACCCACCTTAGCTAGACACTCCCAAACTTTAAAAAAATTTAAGTTAGGTCCAAAGCCTTTCCATAATTCATAGGGAGTTTTATCTAGCCATTTATGAGGGACTCCATTTAGTATATAACAAGAAGGCAATGCAGGTTCCCCCCATATTTAGTTAGACATACCAAAACTTAATAGCATAGCATTTGTTAGTTTTTATTCATGAGTTAGTTTGATATTGAATATTTGTAAGGATTTAGTGCTTTACTTACAATTTATGATTCTTTTGTAGGAATTGTACATATTTTTCTTTATTGTGTGATTATATAGAGTAGAAGCTCCATTTTTATGACTTAATGTTGAACCCAACTCAGTTTCAGGCCAAAGAAGAGAATGTTCAAGCAGCTAATGACTCGCTTAGCGAGGCAGACCTGCTCAGCGAGTGGCATCCACTTAGCGAGGCATCCAGCTCGCTTAGCGGATAGGAAACCCTAGAAAAGGATAAGTTAGAGATGTGCTCGCCCAGGGCACAGCCAGCCCGCCCAGCAAGGTCGTTGTCTCTTCTTGCGCTCAGCGCGTCCACTATTGCTTAGCGAAAATTCACTAACTTTTGCTTAGCGAGACATGCTCGCTAAGCGAGCCTTCGGAAGTTGAAATGTCCAAGAGCCTTTAAAATACTGAAGTTGGCGAAAATAAACAACAACAAGCAGTAGAGAGACGAGTTTGGAGCAACACAGGTGCTTAGCTCAGGAAAATAGAGAAACTTAGGGTTTAGAGGTGGAGGAGACATCCTCCATCATCTTCTTCCAATTTCTTTCACCAAAAATAGTTTCTTTCTTCTAGTTTTGATTTTTTGCTTGTAATGGAAGGCTAAGCTTCTTTGTTAGAGAGTTCTACTGAACAATCTTGATGTAATATTCTCTATCTATTTATGTTATTTTTTTGTGTTCATTGCTTCTATCTATGCTTATTTTACATGCTTGTGACTTGATCACCCATTTGTATGTGTAGTTAGGCTTTTTAGTATTGGAAAATGCTTTAAAACCTTAGAACTTGGCAGAGCAAGCTAAAAATATGTATGTTTAGGAATGGAGTGCAATGATCTAGTTCATATTATGTTGTAGGCTTAATGCAACTCTTTTATAATAAGTTTGATGAGGGATCAAGGACGAAGTCTAAAAAGAGTTACGCTCATTCATGCGAAATCATGGTTTGAGTAGTTTCTCAGCATAAGAACACTAGGATAACGTTAAATAGAGAAAACACATTTTAAACATCAAGAGAAATTCAGTAGAATGCCCCAATGCTCTTAACTTGATAGTTTTCACTTTTTATAGCTTTAGATGTTTTGTTTATGTTCAAATAGATTTTCTTGTACAGAACTCACTATTTGCCTTGTTTTCAATCCGTATAAGTGTTTGCATACTGAATGTACATGATCTAGGTGAAACAAATTCCCTGAGGATACGATACCCAGTCTTACCGTTTTATACTACTTATGTGAATCGGTACACTTGCCGACACATTGAACAACATTCATCATTTCTTTTAATGTTCTATTTTTTTCTTTCAGTTATGCCATTTTGTTGAGGAGTATAAGGGGCACTAGTCTCATGGATGATTCCATTATTTTCACAAAATTCCTCAAGAAAAATTGTCCCATATTCACCCCTTATCAGACCTAAGCCTCTTAATTTTACGGTCCAATTGGTTTTCAACTTCTACCTTATATTTTAAAAGTATTTCTTTGGCCTTGTCTTTTGACCTTAGAAGGTCAACTTCGGTATATCTAGAAAAATCATCCATAAATGTCACATAATACCTTTTACCTCCTCTACTAACAATGTTTTTAAAATCTGCCAATCGGTGTGAATTAATCCAAGTAGTTCAGTAGTTCTGTTTGTGACAGGTTTAAAAGGCTTCTTTGCATATTTTGCTTCCACACATATAGGACACTTAGAAAGGTTATTTACATATGGTACATTAATCAAATTCATATTTTAAGTTTCTTAATAGAAGCCACATTCATATGTCCTAGCCTACCATGCCACAAATCAACAGATTCATCAATATAAGCACAACCTGTCGAAGAATTAGCATTAGAAGCAACATAAATGGTGTTAAATAAAAACAATCCATCAACCAAATATCATTTCCCCACAAAGTTCCCATTCTTAGTTACAACTACCTTATCAGCTTCCCAAACCAATTTCAGTCCATCTCTATTAAGTGAAATTAAGTTCCTACGTAGGGAGGGAGCATATAAAACATCACTCAAGGATAAATTTTTTCCAGAAGTAAGTTTGAGAAGAGTCTTTCCTTTACCAAGCACTCCAGCTGTAGCAGAATTTCCCATGAAGACACACTCTCCATCAGCAACATCCTCAAAGTGGTGAAAAAACTCTTTGTTGGCACATAGGTGTTTAGAAGCACTGGTATCCAAAATCTAGTCCACCTTGTTATCCACCAAGTTTTCCTCCACTACCACAATAACTATGACTTCTTCATTTTCTGCTAGATGTGCTTGAGGTGCAAATGGTGCAACAGAATTCTGGTTCTGATTTTGTTTTCCCTATCTCATGTAGCACTGATATGCTTTGTGACTTGTTTTGCCACAAACATAACAGATAAGTTTCTTTTTCTAAATCTTGTTATCACCTTTGTTGATACCAGTATGATTTTTCTGTTATCCATTTTTTTGAATTTTTTTCTCTTTTTCTTTCCCTTTGAACATGTTTTGATCAACAATCTCAACAACATTAGCATTAACAAAATTTATAGAAAATAAAACATGTTTATTTTAAGTCTATTGGCCTCTTCAACCTTCATATGATTGATCAACTCTTGAAGTGACAAATCTCTCTTCTTGTGTTTCAATTGGTTGTGGTAGTCACTCCACGAAGGTGGGAATTTCTCCAGAAGCAAATTAGCCTATAATATCTTACACATCTTTATTCCTTCATTTAGTATGTCACCAACCAGATTTTCATATTCACGAACCTGCTCTATGATTGACTTATCATCTAGCATTTGAAAATGCAGCCAATTCCCTACCACATACTTTCTTTTTCCAACATCATCATCACCATAACGTCTATAGAGTGTCCAATATCACCTTTGCAGATTTCTGATTGATGAACAAATCGAACAAATTATTTGCCATGTGATTCAATAAATGACCCCTAACAATTTTGTTGTCCTTTTCATATTTCTTCTTAGCCTCTTCATGAGCTTTCTTGGTTCCTTCAGAGAACGATGTGACAACAGGAGTAGCAGGAGAAGGGTTGGTAGGGGAAACAATGTCAGTGGGAGGATCTTTAGATAACACATAATCAACCTCTAAGGCTTCAAACAAAATCAACAATTTTTGTGACCACCTCTTATAATTTATGCCATCTAGAGGTTCCAATTTCAACATATCCGGAATCATTCTTGGTACATTCATTGCCATTTTTGTTCAATGTTGTAATTACATCCTTTATACCCTGTGCTTTTGCTTTCAGATTTTTAGAAAAATAGAGAAAAACATAATATAGAGCAGAAGAGAAGAGAACTCATAGAAAGTTTGTTGTGCCATGGAAACCACTACCCTGAAAACAAAATCCGGCTAGACCTCTGTGCAATCCAAATTGCTGACTGCTCCCCAAGGTTAACACAACATGCCTATGAACACGTGCACTCGTGGCCTTAGACTATGGAAACCACAAAAAAATTGCCTAGATTATTGAGTTGTGAAAACAAACAAAAATTGAATAGAACACCAAAACAAAAGAGAAAGCTTTTCTCTCCCCCCCCCCCCCCCCCCTCAAAGTTGTGTCAATCTTTTTTAAATAGAAAAAGAGTGTAAAAATGGTTCCCCTTGTTTAGCCTTACCATTAATAGCCCTTTAATTTATTCAAAAAATTTCTAATAAAATGGATGTTACAAAAGCTTATTTGATAACTAATAAAGAGCATTTAAAGAAAATAATTTTAAAATCTCTATTGATATGAAATGACAAATGACAGCAATAATATATGCTTTTGTTTTCCATTGTCTAACAATGACTTGTAGTTTAAATATGAAAATATATATTAAATTTCATTTTCTCTTAATGTATTTAAAATAAATTCATTTTTGTTTCACAAGAAGATTTGAACATGGGAGAGATGGGAGATTAATAAGAAAAAAAATCCTCATTTTCCTTCCATTATCCTTATTATTATTGTTAATATAGAGATCATAAATATTTTTTTTATCAAAAATCATCCTGCAATAAAAATATTAGTTAAATTAAAACAATTTTATACCCATTGATGATGGTCAGTCAATCCATTCTCCTTATCATAAATCTTTCAAAAGATATTAGAACATTTTTTCCTTCTTTGATACAAAGATGCCATAAAATATTTCTCCAACAGCAAATGAAGTTGTGGACAAGTGGCCATTGTGCTCTTTCTCATGTGAAAGGATACATAACTGTATTCACAAGCACTCTTATTAAAATACCTGTGGGTCCATCTTTCTATTATATAAGTTTGGAGTCATGATTAGAGATGTCAGAACACATGATACACGTTTCAGGTCCCTGTATTAGAACTGTGGAATCCTATTTTCTTGTGCTTTAGTTTGAGCTGATTTGCCAAGTTAACTAATTACTTCGGTCTCAGAGAAAGATATTCCAACACCATGGTAAGAGCTCCTTACTTTGATAAAAATGGAATAAAAAAAGGTGCATGGAGCGAGGAAGAGGATAAGAGGCTCATGGCTTATGTTGAGAGACATGGGCATCCCAATTGGCGTCAACTACCAAAGTTTGCAGGTATGTATGAAAATAATGAAATTTGTGACTATAGTTGTTGGTTTCAAATTTCAATCAATCATGGGATCAGAAAATTATCAATTTGGATTTAATCATGGTTTAGGATATTTAATTTTTTTTATTACTGTTCTCTGTTACAGGATTGCAAAGATGTGGAAAGAGTTGCAGACTTCGTTGGATGAATTACCTTAGGCCAAATCTAAAACGAGGGAACTATACCCAGAAAGAAGAGCAAATAATCAAGGATTTGCATAAAAAGCACGGAAATAAGTATGTTTTTGGTTACTTCTCATTAATCATCAAAATCAAGGATTTAAACTGCGGTCACAATTAAGGTTTCATTGTAATTCTTTGCATTGTGAGAAATTGTAGACAAATGTGATCAATTTGGCCGCAATTGTGGTCATAGTGAGCCCAAAAGTCTTGATGTTGTGGCCAAAAGCCGTTTTTTTAAAACTATGTTCAAAATATTAGGATAAGGGATATTAATTAAACTATAATTTAATTTGGTAATGTAGTTTTATTGGTTTGATCAATAGTTTCTAGGACAAATAAGGGGGATCAACTATTCAGCATGTGACAATTTTTCATCAAGGGTAATTTACTGATTTATCATTTGGTATGAAATTTTGTGACAGATGGTCTCTGATTGCTGAAAATCTCCCCGGAAGAACGGACAACGAGATAAAGAACTATTGGCACAGCAACCTAAAGAAGTTCCTAAAGGGCAATGAGAACACCCCTTGTGATGATGATGATGAGTTAAAGTCCACTGAATGCAAAGAGTTTGAAAGGTCAATGAACAAGGCTCATAGTGCTGATTCCCACCACATTCTGGAGAGTTCAGTGTCCATTTCCTCAGAAACTTCCTACACTGAAGGCAATTCCCCTTCATTCTCCTCTAGTCATACAACAGAATCATCAACCCTTTCCAAGGAAGAAGATAGTGTTGTTTCATGGCAAACAATGGATGTGCTTAGTAGCAATTTCTGGACTGAACCGTTTATTTCAGAAAATGCTCTTAATCAAGACTACTTTCCCATTTCATCCTACGGAACAGAACCATTTTTCTTGTGGTAGTTGTGAACAGTTGTTCTACCAAGTGGCTCTAGAATTTCCATAGAGTTATACAGCAAATAGTGTTGCATTTTTGCTAGTAAGTTCTTGAAATTTGAGGAATTTGGGGGAACTTAGTCACCTGTTATTTCTTAATTTCCAAATGAAGGGGAAAAAAGAGAAAAGGTTTGTGTCAGCAACTTTGTTTTGCAGAACAAGCACTCAGGTTATGGAGAGAATCAGAATATGTTGTATTTTATACATGATACAGTGAAAAATTACAGAACCAATTGCATATAATTTTGACATACTGTGATTTTTACACTATTAACTAATTAAAAAAAAAAACTATTGAATGGTATATACAATAACTATTAACTGCAATTATATGCGCCAGTGTAGTTTTGGGGGATCAGTTAAATGGCAATGAATGCGGAAGGATACTATTGAATCTGGTGTGGGATGGTGTTGTTTGGATCGGGCAATGATTGGATTCAACTTTTATAATACTCCGTTCCATCCTAATTAATTATAAGATTCTTTTTAAAAATTTATTTATTTTTTTATAAGATTTTTTTTCTAATTTTTAAATACATTAATTATTTTATATATATATTTTTACTTAATCATTTATTTTCTAAATATTAATGAGAAATAATTAAATGAATAAAAAGATAAGAAAAAAATAATTTTAAAATAATAATATAAATAATTGGTAAATTTAATATAATTAATTAAAATAATCATTTTTTTAAAATATAAATTAATTAAAAGAGTCTTGTGACTAGAAAAGGCCGAAGTACATTTATAATATACCTAGGACAGTTGTTATCGGTATTTTAAGAACAATGGATGGGTTTTAGGTGGTTAGTAGTTATTTATGTCAGTTTGATTTGGATTTTGGTAACCTTGTACCATCTTTTATTTATTTATTTATTGGCTGAGTAAAAGAAACTTTAAATATAGTTTTAAGATAATTTAAGATTAAAATTAACAATCTTATTATATTTATTATTAGTTTGCCATTAAATGATACCATAAAAAAATTACACTGTTAATATATTTTAATTAAATTCTATATAAATAGTGCACATAGGATAATCACAATACTTTAGGAAAAAAAAATCAGAATAACAATTTACACGAGTAATAGTTCTTTAGAAAAATTGGCACAATTTTAATAGGGAGAAAAACTGTTATGCCTGTCATCAAAAGAAAGTGAGTAATGATTGATGAATACTTCTCTACGCTAAACCACTTCATTCATATTTATCATCTTCCTTTATTTCCTTTCTCTTACTATCATATCTACAATTCTTTCTCTTTCTTTTGCTAGGACTCATTAGTGAAGATGTGTCATCATTGTAAAAGAAAACAGACGAACTATTATGTCAGCAAACTTTCCCCACTTCCTTACAAATATCAACAATTTATTTTAGATTTTTATTTGAAATTAAACAATTACTCCAGAACAAAACAAATCTTATGTTTAATGCTTGTCAGTTTTCATAGGGGAAAGTTTTGGGTCACCAACAATACGAGGACCCACAGTGGAACAAAAAAACAATTCATATTTCAGTGCTCCCACGGTCCACCAAACCAGATCTCCTACCTAGAAAGATCCAAATTCTACCCCGGTCCATATTGAATCAGAAAGTAACAGTAAAGCAAAATGGCAAATTCGGGTAGGGTTTTTTTTTTTCTACACTTGAAAATTCAAGTTTCAGCTTACAATAGTTTAATAATCAACGGAATAGTGCATGAAAAATAAAGATTAGGCAAAATTATAAGCTAAGAAACAAAAGCACTCCTTTTAATTCGGGGTAGTAGTTTATGGACTTGAGCATTCCGCATGAATGAGAGGGTATATATATATAAGACTTCAGGTAACCTACTCAAAATTTTCGCTAGACTAACATTAATAATAGGTTAATTATGGATAAACCTTTTTTATATAATAAATCACAATATTTTTTTTATTAAATTATAATCTTCTCGTGCTAGTTTAGAAAAAATATATAAAATAATTATAAGATATATAATTAAGAGTTTAATAGTCATATAATTAGGTGTTAGGTCCCTAAAAGATAAAAAATTAAAATTTAGTCATTGAATTTATAAAAAATATGGTAACTTGATTTTTTTGGTTAACTCAAATAGTTATACCTAAATGACACTTTCGGTGATGATGTGTGACAATTGATAGTTGTCATGTGTTATACGCGTGATTACATGTGTCATCTAATTGGTCGTCATGTGTCAAAAAATTAAATTTTTGAATTATTCTTTAAACTCAGCAATTTACTATCATCTTAGTCTTTAAACTTAATCACTCATTTAGGTTCCTAAACTTAACTATGTAATGTTATTATAGTCTCTTACTTTTGAATTTTTAACTAAGTGTCACACTACATATAAATTATTATCATAGTGATAATAAATGACATTTATTTTTAGTGATAAAAATTATTTATAGTGATGAAAATTGAATGAAAATAATTGTCAAGTATAACAATAAGAAATATTGTATTTTATATTTGAAATTACTATTAATTTATGTGAATGTATGAATACATGAATTTTGATGATGCCAAAGAAGAATCAAACAAGGCCGCTTCAAAGGATAAACATTTGCTTCAAGATTAATTCAAGATTGCTTCAACAGACAAAGTCTTGTTTCAAGATTCACTAAAGATCAAGTTTTTCCTTAAAACAAAGGGTTTTAAAGTCATGCAAGACTCTGGTAATCGATTACGAGGAAGTGTAATCGATTACCAGAAGGGAAGAATGAAAAAGAGTTGTTGAAAAGGGTTTTGAATTTGAATTTTGAACATGTAATCAATTACCAGCAACGGAACTCTGGAAATTCAAATTCAAAAGTCATGATCCTTCAAATTATAACTGTGTAATCGATTACACAAACATTGTAATCGATTACCAGTGGAGAGTTTTTAGAAAATCTGCCAGTAGTCACATCTTTTCATTGGATTTGTGAATGACCATCAAAGGCCTATAAATAAGTGACTTGGGCACGAATTTTGATGAGAGAGTTTTGCTGGTCCAAAATGTCTTATCCTCTCAAAAAAAAAAATAAGAGAGATTCCAAGAGAACTTCATTGTCAAATGCTCTCTCAAAAGAAACTTTTGGACAAACACTTGCGAATCTATTAAGAGTTTCTCCATGGACTTCAATTGTAATATCCTACTCTTCAAGAGAGAATTCTTCTTTCTTTCTTCTCATTCAAAGATATTGATTAAGGGACTAAGAGTCTCTTAAGTTGTAAGGATTCTTGAACACAAGGGATGAGTTGTTTCTATGTGGTTCAGACTTTGTAAACGAATTTTTACAAAGGGAGTGGAAAATCTCAAGTGTGTTTACATTCTCTCTTCTCTTATCTCATTTATTTTGTTACAATCAATTTTGTCTTTCATGTTTAAAGAACATTATTAAATTGATTATTGTTTCTTTTGTATTCTAAGTCTATCCCCTTAAGTTATTGAGGCCTCTGATCCAACAATTTATTTATTATATTTTATTAAGTTAAAATTCTAAGAAATAATATTATAACAGTGATAAATAACAATGTAACTGAATTGAAAATAAATAAACATATGAAAATTAAATTAATTTTTCATAAGAATCATATTAAAATGTGTATTATATAAATATATATATATATATATATATATATATATATATATATATATATAGATAGATAGATAGATAGATAGATAGATACTAATAAATAATTTATTTTAAAAAGTCAATATATTTATTTAATTAAGTAGGAAATTAAAAGCAAAGAGATACAAAATGGATCTTATTCGACAAAAATTTAAGATGAAATTAGGTATTTTTTGTTTTTCACCTATTACTATATTTTCTTTTTAGTCATATACTCCAATATGACATGTGACAACTACATTCTCCATTGAAAATATAATGAGTGAACTATGTTTTTATGTTCAATATTGTAGGTAGTATATTTTTGCCCTCTAATACTCAATCGTCAAACAACTATGTGAAAATGCAAAAGGGTGTGTAAGAAATTGATTCTAACACTTTTATGTTTCATGTCCTCTTATACTCAATTTTTATAATGAGTCAAGTTTTTTTAATTGTATTTTCGTCATTAACATTATTTTATAAAATATATTATTTAATTAATCTAACATTCTACACATATTAATAACATATAAGAGAATAACTTAATTTGGGTAGAATATATGGCTTGAAACATTATAGAATTCCATAAAGAATAGGAGAAAATATGAAAATATTTATGCTAATAATTTCATACAATATGAGACTTAATTAAAAATTTAAAATTATTTTAGAGACCGAAATGACAATATGTGTTAAGTTTAGTACCAAATGTCATTAAGTGGTTAAGTTTAAAGCATAATCACAACAAGTTGTTAAGTTTAAAAACCAAATTAAAAAATCAAATTTTGGACATGTGAAATAAAAAATACGTAACAATTACGTAAATGACACATAACAATTATTAGTTGACCCGTGATTATCGAGTCATATAGACACAACTATTTGAATTAATGAAAAAAATTGATTATAACACTAATTTGTTACACTTTTACAAATTTGAAGATAAAATTTTAATTTTTCATCTTTGAGTACTTAACTACACCTAACAAATTCAATTGCCAAAATGTTATTTACCCTAATTTTTATATAAGTTATTCCTTCGGTGCATGCGATTTCAATTACGTCTGAATTTTCATAATATTTTAAAATCAATTAAGTATGTTTATTTTCTAAGATTGAGCTGAATTGGATTTTCATCTTTTTCTCCTTAGAACCATAATTACATAATATAATTAATTCCCTTAAAAATTTATTAAATTTTTGTTAAATTTTTCACTTCTAAAACTTTCAAGTTATTTTATATGTAAAATTCAGGATAAAATACTTAATAAGTGGAGAAAAATATAAAAAATTCAAGCAATATATTTTTTAATATATAATTAGGATATTTGTATTTGAGAGCCTAAGAGATATTCTCCTCTTTTAAAGTTTTATGTAAGTCAATATAAGTGTAAAAAAATGAAGCCAGATACCTGAAAACTTCCCTATAGTCCCTACTAACACCACCTTCTGTTTGCCTTTATTTTAACTCCTTCGAGGAAGAAGTTTGACGGACACTTACATCTGGTTTGTGTGTGTGGAAATAAAAACTTTGTGATTAACCACAACTTTCAAAGCAGTTTTGTATGGCCCAATAATACATAACTTTTAACGATTTAATACTGGGTTAAATCAAACGGAATATCATCCTCTTGGAATTTTGGGTAAAAGGCAATGAACGGTAAGGTCCACATTGATTTGCTTTATCCAAAGGATGTC
The DNA here is from genome assembly GCF_000004515.6 of Glycine max. Classification (NCBI taxonomy): domain Eukaryota; kingdom Viridiplantae; phylum Streptophyta; class Magnoliopsida; order Fabales; family Fabaceae; genus Glycine; species Glycine max. The sequence goes on from NC_038248.2 coordinate 9,587,667, forward strand.
CCTTACAGATTCATGTCAATGTTCTTTCTATGGATCACTTTAAATTCCCGTTAGCCCATAGAAAATAAAAATAAAAATGCAATTAAATATTAGTGGCCAAGGTTTTTCTCGTTCAAGGAAATTTAATTTTTTCAATTAGAAAATGATCCCATCCCCACGCCACCCTTTGTAATTTTTTGGGAGGGAGGTTTGTGTGTTTTCACTTGGCGCATGAGTTCTATAGATGAGATGAGGGATTATTTGTCACGGGTGCTTGGATCTATGATTAATTGGTAGACGCTTTATTTCTCGATAATTTGTTTAAAATGCTTAACACATTGCAGGAATGATGCTATTTAGGGAAGGCTAATGACTGTTTTTGTTTGTATGCGTATCTATATGACATGATGTTTTTAGAAGAAAACAGTGTGACACTCAATAAAACCATGTAAGAAGTTTTAGTTGTATAGGTTAGGTTAAAGCACTCAAATGTCACAATTCAACTCATTTTTTTTACTCTATTTTTTTATAACGAATTACAAGTATCTTTTTTAGGAGATTATCTTATTTAAGATTCGAATTTCGAGATGTATGTTAGATTAGAATAATCTTTATGTCAATTAATCTATATATTTGATGATTTGTGACTCTAATTTACTTCAATATTAAGCAAGATTTATTAATGTAACATCTTAGATATATTTATAAATATTTGGACACACCTTATACTAATATTAGGACATAAATAAAACATAAAATCTAATAAAACTAATGAAGGTTAAATCATAGTTGTCAAGACCGGTGTAGTGAAACGGAGCGGCCGACCCCAAAATTGGGATAGCGGGATAGCGGATAGCGGGATGACCGCTATTGTAATATCTTTTTATATATGTTAAATAATTAATAATATGTATGTATATAAGTTCAAAAATAGAAAAATAACTTAATACATAGTTACTTAAACGAAAGTTAGTAGAAAGTCAAGCAAATAAAGGAAGCCTTAGTCCTTCTAACATAAAGCCTAAAGTAATTATAATAATAGACAAGTAGATATTAAAATTCAAATAGACAAATGCAAGTTTCTTAATACTAAATTACTAATCAGAATCTTCATCCTCTTCAAGATCCAAATCATTGTGTTGTTGAAATTCATCACTCTCACTAGCATTAGAATTGTACTCTTCTTCCCCCTCATCTTCATTCTCTTCTTCCACTTCCACCACCTTTTTCCCTTTTTCATTTGTAGGTGCAAGTGCAACTGCTGCCTTGTTTATATGTGTTTGACTCCTTGTATTTTGTAAAGGTTCACCAGCCCCAGTTGCCTCAGCAACATCTAACCAATTCAAATCATCATCATCAAAAACCAAATCATTACTAGCTTCTTCTCCTTCCAATTCTCCCAATAACCACTCATTGCTATCATCAATATCATTTAAAGCAATAGAATCAATCACATCATGACACTCAAAGCGATCTAGAAGAGCTTGATTATACTTAACATAAACCAAATCTTGAAGCTTTTGGTGCTCAAGCCTACTTCTCTTCTTTGAGTGAATCTATAATAATTTAAAAAACATGAATGTTAGTTACTTAGTTTCAATTTCAGCTTCTAAAGTTTCATAATTTAAAAAAACATGAATGTTAGTTACTTACATGCTCAAAGGTACTCCAATTACGCTCACATCCTGATGAGCTACAAGTCAAACTTAGAACTTTAATGGCAATGGTTTGCAAGTGTGGTGTTTTTCCTCCATACAATTTCCACCACTCAGCTGTAAAATGCAATTCGTATGCATTAGCATTTACACATATTATTAATTAATCATTCAAATTTATAAGTGAATTTTTCCACTTACCAGGAGATATTTTAGTCCTTGCTCTCATTGCTGCAGTCATACCAAACCTCTCTCCAGCCCTTTTATACACTAGCAATTGTTTGTGAACTTCAACTACAAAATCATCATCTTCACTAAGCTTATCAATACATTTGTAGAGGCCATCCACCACTTCATTATCACGGTCAATGTTTGGATTGGTGTAAAAGAACTTTGGATTTAAATAATAACCCGCTGCATGCAAAGGGTGGTGAAGTTGGCAATCCCATCTTTTATCAATGATTGCAAAGATATCCTTATACTTCCCTTCATTGTTATTGAAAGCTCTTTGAATTGCTTCTTTGGCCCTATCCATTGCTTCATAAATGAAACCCATTGCAGGTTTTTTTTCATTATCCACCAACCTCAACACACTTACAAGAGGCCCTATAGCCTTTAAAGCATAAACAACATCATTCCAAAATGATGGCATAAGAGCAACATCTGTTGCTTGCTTCCCCTTGGGCTCTTTAGCTGCCTTAGACTTCAACCATTCATCTGAAGTAAACATCCTTCTAAGATTGGCCTTTTGCTTATGCAATCTTTGCAAAGTTAAGAAAGTGGTAGCAAATCTTGTAACTCCATGTCTCACTAATTCAATTTTTTGTGTGAATTTCCTCATGGTGTTCAAAGCCAATGTATGGTTGTAAATGTAGCCTACAAGCTTGATGCCTCTCTGTATAACCCTTTTTACTTTTGGGATCATTCCAATATCTTCTAGCATCAAGTCAAGACAATGTGCAGCACATGGAGTCCAAAATATTTTTGGTCTCGTGACTTGTAAAATTTTACCTAAAAAGACCAAAATCAATAAACTTGTATGAGTAGTGTAACAATTAAAAGTTATAACTACAAAAAAAACTTCATTAAGTATGATTGAATTCTCACCCGCCAACACATAATTACTTCCATTGTCTGTCACCACTTGAATAACATTCTTTTCTCCAATCTCCTCAACAAAGCTATCCAAAAGCTCAAAGATCTTTTAACCAGTCTTCATGTATTCAGAAGCATCCACACTCCTCACAAATTGTGTTCCCAACGAACAATTTACCAAAAAGTTAATCAAAGTTCTATTCTTCCTATCCGTCCAACCATCTGACATAATTGAACACCCATATTTGATTCGCTCCTCCTCATGACCCCTCAATAAGCCCTTCGTGTATTCCAACTCTTTTTTAAGGAGTGGAACTCTCAATTCATGATAGCTTGGAGGCTTTAAATGAGGACCATAGGTTCCAATCGCCTCAATCATCAACTTGAAACTTTTTGATTTAGCAACATTGAATGGTATTCCATTCCTAAAAAAGAAACGAGCAATGTACTGAACTGCCCTGTCTCTTGCAACCTTGTTATAAGTTTCATTTACACTTGATTGTCTCATGGTTTTTCCTAATTTGATACTTTCTTCAGGTGCTTTGGAGAACAAAAGATCAATAGGGCCTTTTTTAGTTGTGATCCTCTTATTGGAAGCAGTTGAGGAGGCTTCATTTGATGTTGTTGGACACTTTTTTCCACTTTTAAGTCTTGCAATCTCTAGGATCCCGTCTTCCTCTTCCTCGTCTTCTTCTTGCATTGCCTCCATGTATGCTGCAGTTTCAACTATTTTCTTCTCATAAGCAGCAATCATTTCTAATTTAACATCCTCCGGTACTTTTTTACAAGAACCCACATCTCCTTTTATTTGAAGTTGATGTCATTTTGCTCTAGAAATTCCTCCCGTAGTCGTTTTGTGACAAAAATCACAGGTTACACTCTTCCTGTTATTTTTATCCTTTAAACTGTTCCATTTCCAAAAGGCATCTACCCTATCACCGGTAGGCTTGAACAACGAAGACCCCTCTGAATTCAACATTCCAGTAGACTAAAGTCTAATGCACAGTAAGGAGACTAAAGCACTGCAACCAAATAAAAAATTACATAAAAAATTAAATGACCTGATTTTTTCAACATTTCGAAAATTAAACCATCATATTGGTTTTTGTTGTGAAATTAGTAAGGCTTAGACTTCTGACGAAGTATTTTATGATATATAAGAAAACTTACATTTTAGTTTTGAAATTCACTTAATCAAGTTTTTTGTTCCATATTTTTCTCAAAGTTTAACATGTCTTTTGTTGACTAAAATTCTGCACTCTATTATGTAAATAAATAGTGTCACTCCCTAATGCTAGAGTTCTTACTTGAACAACAAAAATTTGTGAACTAATTGACATAAACCATTCACAGTTACAGCCAAAGCCAAAAATTAGTAAGTAACAAGGTAAAAATTAATTATCAAAAAATTATTTAGTAAGTAACAAGGTAAAAATTAATTGACACAAACCATTCACAGCTACAGTCAACTCTTTTTAAATTCTTTGGCTTTCATTTTTTGCACACATGCATCAACAGGTGGATAACAACTTTGCTGAGACTATTCCTCAATTTTTTATTGTTGATTCAACACTTTGCTAGTTGCTACGACAATTCTAGAATCTAGCATATGTGGCAGTCACATGACAGGTGGTGGATAATAACTACTTCATGCTTCAAGTGGAGACTAGGCACTAGCTATCAGAAAAATGAATTAAATTCATATAAAAAAAATCACAGTCACAAAAAAAATCACAGCGCAGACACCCAAGAGCCCCAAGACCCAACAGCAAGGTAAGACCAAAAAAATCCTCTTCGCTGTCTTCCTCACCTCAAGCAAAGGGGTGGCGGCGCGGCGCAGTCGCAGGACGAAGACTCAATGGGTTGCAGCTTCGCCGGGTTCAGAGTCGTCGTCGGAGTCGCCGGACGGGGTCGTCGGAGTCGCGGGTCGCAGGTCGCAGGTCGAGGTTGCAGTCGCAGCTTCACTTTCTCGCAAGGGTTTCTCGAGCCAACCAAACAACAGATCGGGGAGGGAGCGAGACCTTGGCCAGGTAATACAAAGAAAAAGCCAAAAATACCCTCACTTTCTCGCATTAAGTGAGGGCATTTTCGGCCGTCACTGTAGCGTGCGAAATTTTCGTCCGGATCCCGCCCCGCTTCTCCTGCCTTCATCGCGGTAGGGTGCCGCGTCGCCGTGATAGCGGCCACGACGGCCGCTATTAACAACATAGGGTTAAATTAATATTATTGTACTTACCAAAATCTGGAGTTAGGACACGTTAGGATGGACGTAGCAAAAGTGGACTCATAGACTTCACACGTCGACTTTGAGAGGTGTCTTCATCAAGAGGATAGGAGGGAGGACCTACAAAATAAAAGACTCTGACGCTCAAATAAGTACGAGTTAGGAGAAAAAGCAAGTATATGCTTAAGTATAAGATCGAGTGAGCGAAAGAAAGAGAGGCACAAGTTTGTTGCTCGTGTGCTGAAGTGTGTGGGAGTGTTGAAGGCTCAATGGAACTTGGTATTTATAGGAGTGCAACATATTTGTAGGTCCTTATTTGTAGGGACTGTTATAGCCTTTATAGAGAATTCCTGACTTATAGATAATGGCTGATAGCTTATAGATAAAAGCTAGAAGATAATTATACCTTATAGATAATGTGTGGCTTTGTAGATAATTAACTACCTGCCAATAGATAAAGAGATTCAAATATTAATATGTTAGAGATAACCTGTCAGTTAGGAAACTCAACTGTTATGGGTCAAGTGTCTGTGCTCTTGTTGTAGGGTTGACGTGGAAGGTTTACACGTGCCTCAGAGTGCCATGTAGGGTGCCATGTGTATTTTATGGATTCTAGACAGTACATAAGCCCACCAAACTTTAAGCTGACTTGCTGGTGAAAGAGATTGTCTAGTGTTGAAGGAAAGTATCTGATGTCTGGGGTTGTAGTCTTGACATGTAAAGGGTGACAAGTTTGTCGAGCCCCCAAGTGTGGACGAGTGTTTGTCTGATGTTGGGTGTGGTAACCTCGACAGGTGTGAGAGAATTGCAGGTCGATGTTAACTTGTCAAGCCCCCGAGCCTGGACAAGCGTTGTCCGAGCTGCTTTTGTCAAGTTGTTCGAGATGGACATGTCTTTAGCTTGTCAGGTGAGGGAAGTCTATAGATTTGACAACTCTGTCTTTTTCTAACTATTGGAAGGTGCATTAAAGATGAAAGTTACATTATGTCTACTGCTACAGGCATGTGCAGCGCACGAACAGTACTATTGCATATGTGTCACTCGCGAAGTAGGCACGCACTGGAGTCGTGGTTTGTGCATGAATGGGGGTGCGTCGTGGTGCTAAATTTTAGGGCACCACTTCAGCTCCCACCAATTACCGAAGAATTCGTCTCCTTTTTAAATGGAATGGACATTTGATATGGAGTCATTGTTCTTTTCTCAAAATTTCTTTGCTTCCTTGTTTTCTTACTTGCGATTTCTCCTTTCTTCTTCGTTTGTCTCTTCAAAGTATTCATTTTCTCTAATAATATCTTCATTCTTGTCTGATTCTGCCATCAACATGGGTGGCAGTGATTCTGGGGGCTCGATTGAGCAACCCATGATGGATCGAGAGGTCATCTCTATTGGTGGTTCCTCGTCGGAGGATACTCGTTGTGGTGCCTCCGATAGCGAGTCCTCCTCTTCGGAGAGGGTGAGGGCTTCGCGCCGTACTGGTGGGGGCACTTCTCGCCCTAGCAGGAGGGTGCAACCTTCCACTGCTTTCGGGGAGCCTGTCTCGATTACTATGATCCTTCCCTCTTCTACTTCTTGGGGTGTGAAGAGAAGTAGTGGCAGTGGAGATGTCAAGGAGTCTCCCAGCGTGCGACGTAGCCATAGAGTTGGGTTGTCATCATCCACCCCTGTCGTTGTTAGCTATGAGTGGGTGAGGGATGACATTCTCAAATACAAGTCCTCTCTCACCTCGGCGGTGAGTGTTGCTACTCTTCAATGCCAGGTGAAGCTGACGAGCCCTGAGAACTCATGCAATATAGTCGTTCAGGCTTGTAGGAGTGATGACTTCCCTTTCTTAAGGGCTGTGTTAGGGCGGTCTCCCCTTCTTTTTTATGTATAGGTGTTTGTTTGAGGTATTGGGTCTTATTCTCCCCTCGACCGCTTTCCAATGTATTATGCTTAAGCACTTAAATGTGGCTTGTTCTCAACCCCACCAAAACAGTTGGGCAATGGTGAGAGCTTTTGAAATTTTGTGTCTTTTCTTCAACATCTAGCATAGTGTGTTGATCTTCTTTTTTTTTCTTTCAAATGACGCTATCTGGCAAGATTGGTTGGGTATCCTTGAACAAGGTGTCCAAGAAGCTGTTTGAGTTTGACTCAAACATATTTTTCCTTTTTAAGGACCGCTTTTTTTAAGTCTTGTCTATTGATATTGTGGCTAACGGTTTGCCACTGATGTTCAACAAGGACAGGGAGCTCCGCTTCCCATTCTACTGGCAGTTTGACCCAACCAGATTCAAGTCGTTTGACGAGGATTTGTTGTCCTTGTGGAGAGGGTTAACAATGCTATTTTAGAACAGCTGTTGGCCTCGTTGGACGTGTGGACCATTTTGTCTCTTCCTTCGGCGAGCGATCCCCTCACTGCCTTGGATGGTAAAGTGCGTAACCTTGCTCTCTTTTGTGTCTGAGGTTAGTGTCGGCCAAAACTAACACTTGTTTGTGCAGTTGTTGCTCGTTTTGCATGTATTATGGGTTACTTCGCCTGGAGGCCACTCATGAAGCAGGTCGAACCTACAGGTCACACTCGTGAAGCAGGTATTATGGGTCAACTTGTTGATGAGGTTGGCCCTATTGCTATTGCTACTGAAGTCACCCCCAACGCTCTTTTTGTTTTGGCAAAGAGGAAGCGGGATAATGGTACTGTACTATCTGGCCATAAGAAGTCGAAGACCCATATGAGCCTTCGTGCCCTAAGGTAGGCTACAGGGTTGACTCCCGGAGCGAGTTTCCTTTCGATCGTGTAGGATATGCCTCCGGCTCAATTGGTTGCCGAAGCTTTTGCTGCTGCTACTCCTGCTCCTTCACCTCCTCTTGTTGTTGTTGTTCAGTAGGCCATATTTATTGTTGTTGAAGTTAGTATGCTAGCTACTTTGGTTGGTTCTGTTGTGTTGTCGTTGTCCTCCAATGCGACACCTTTGCTGAGTGTCGATGTGGCAACCACTAGTGCTTCATTGCGGCACCTTTGCTGAGTGTCGGTGTGGCGTCACCTTTTTCCTCTTCTTGCCCTTGCATCTCCCTGAATCATATGTGCATGTCTAGTGATGTTGATTCACTGTGGGGTGCAACTTACAAGCCAGAGCAAAAGACCCCGGTCGGCTTTGTTTCAGCCTTTGATAAGAAACTTATTAGGTCAATTGGAGTGCATAACACTTCTAATTCATTGATACTTAGGCTTGCTAAGCAGGCAAGTGCTTGCTAAGCGAAAGTTACAGACCAATCCCAACTGTAGAACTCGCTAAGCCTGCCAATTAAGCGTTGAGCCCGAAACCCTCTCAGGTTGGTATTTCGTAAATTAGGCTTAGCGAGAATGCACACTAAGCATCGATTCAAAATAAAAAACAAAGGATTGTTGGGGGAAGACCAAAGGACTTCATCCTCAAGTTGCTAAGTGAAAGGGTCCCCGCTAAGCGCGTAGAACTTTAATGTAACTATAGCTGTCAGACTGCGTGCTATGCGCCCGGTCCCGCTAAGCGAGCAATTCATAACTGCTGGCAGTTTTGAAAACTACCCTAAACCCCTATTCCTCCCTCTTTACTCTTTCTTTCTCACTTCCTTGCATTCCTTCTCTCTCTCACCCAAGTTACCATCCCTTGTGCATCTTCTCTCCCCTTTCTCACCATTTGTGCATATTATTCTTGTAAGCCTAACATGAATGTAGTTTGTTTTGTGTTTTACCTCTCTGGGTTTCCTGCGTTCTTGTTCCTTTTCCCACTTGTTTGTTGTTTTACTTTGTTTATCCTCTTTTCTGTGCTCCTATTTTGTTTGTTTCTTCCTACCCATCTTAGGTTAGTTACTCCTAGGTTCAATTAGTCGTGGGTTTGTTTGTTTCTACAGTGGAGCTTTATGGCTCTCTGGCTTGTGTCCAATCACTAAGCCTACCCTTATGGCTTAGCGAGTTGTGCATTTCAAGCCTTATACAAATTAATTTTTTGGGTTTGTGATGAACTCACTAAGCCTGACCTGTGCGCTTAGCGAGTTCATGTCTTTCTTCATTTATTCTTTTGCTGGGTGTTTGATGAACTCACTTAGCTGATCTTCATGCTTAGTTAGTTGTCCATGTTCATCTTTTGTTTTTGGGTTTTCATGAACTCACTAAGCTTGACCCATGCACTTAGCAAGTTCATGATTTTCTTCATATTTTCTAGGTTTGTGGATGAACTTGCTAAGCCTGACCGTGCACTTAGCGAGTTCTTTTGTGTGCTCATAGTCTATAGGTCTATAGGTCTTATGTGTTTTGATGCTTGGGCTTAGCATGCCTGGTCATGCTAAGCCCCTGAGCCATTTCATTCTCATGCCTTGGCTTAATGCATATTGGCGCTAAGCCTACAAGGCCCTTCAACTCCACTATGCAGGCTTAACGCGCTCATCCATGCTAAGCCTTGTATTTAATGATGTCAGTTGTGTCAGGCTTAGCACATCCCATGCGCTAAGCCACCCACATTTTCACTTCCCGGCTTAGCACGCCATCTGCGCTAAGCCCAAATAGCCCTTTGGTTGCTCCCAAGCTTAGCGTGCCTTCTACGCTAAGCCCAATTTCTTCTTTGTTTCTTATTTGGGCTTAGCGTACCATGCTCGCTCAGCCTAATTACCCCTCTATTTTGAATTAGGCTTAGCATCCCTGTGGCGCTAAGCCACCTCTTCTCCTGATTCTATTGGCACTAAGCGCGAACCTTATGGCTTAGCACCCTCATAATTTCTATGCATTGGCGCTAAGCCTGACCCTCACAGCTTAGCATCCTCATGCTTTTTGTGCATTGGTGCTAAGTGCGACCCTCATGGCTTAGCGCCCTCATCCAATCTGTGCATTAGCGCTAAGTGTGGCCCTCGCGGCTTAGCACCCTCTTGTTGTTAGTTGCCTCTTTCTCTGATCTTTTTCATGCTCTGATGCTATTGTCTTGGTTCTGTTTTTTGTGTGTTCTGTAGATGGCATCTAATAAGAAGCATGCTTCTTCCTCTCGCCATCAAGAATCCTATGACTCCTCCTGGTTTGTGTCGGAGGAGGCATGAGACCGATACCAGACCAACGTTCATCTTCGTAACATCCTACCGGAAAGGAACACTGAGTTAGCTTACTCCCACTACGACGAGTTCCTCCATGAGCTGGAGTACCACCAATGGCATTGCAACCTCACCCGCCAGATGGAGAACCGCATCGACGTGGCCTTGGTCAAGGAATTTTACTCCAACCTATATGACCCAGAGGATCACTCTTCTTGGCAATGCAAAGTGTGAGGGAAGCTGATCAAATTCGATGCCACCACTTTGAATACCTTCCTGGAGACCCCGGTGATTCTGGAGGCGGGGGTGCGCTACCCGAAGTACTCATGTTATTGCCACTCCTACCCCGATCACCAGGCCATAGTGACCAAGCTGTGCATTCCAGGGCAGGATTTGTGTTGAATGTTGAGGGAGCCCCTTGGAAGCTGCTAAGGAAGGACCTGACTATGTTAGCTCAGACTTGGAGTGTCCTATCTCACTCCAACTTTGCCCCCACCTCTCATACCTCAGACCTTAACATGGACAGAGCTCGATTGGTCTATGAACTTGTCATGAAAATGAACATGGATGTTGGTGCCATGATATCTTCTCAGATAGCCCAATCCAACTCTTCCAAGTTGGGCTTTCTGGCTCTGATCACAGCTCTTTGTTAGGCTCGAAGGGTTGTCTCTGACTCTTTCACCTTTGAGTCCCTCAACCCGACCATTAATATGTCCTACATTCGCAAGAATTGCTGGAACCTCGACGATCCCTCTATCACCTTTTCAGGGTCCCGCAAGGCCAGGGTCAGGGCTCCAACAGAGGCACCCCCAATTGCTCATCCACCTCCCAAACCGTTGGCGTCTTCTAGCTCCTCCACTTCCTCAGACCAGCTTGTGCCCATGTTGCAGAGTATTCATCATGGTCTCTACCTTGTGATCCAGAACATGCACCATCTCTCCCAGCAGCAATTGATCATTTCCCTGCCAGACATCACGGAGTAAGTGGCTTGGCCTAAAGTCCGGCCTTCCATTGTTGGGGGGTGAGGCTCTTGAGGCTCAGGGCCCAGCTAATGGAGCTTATGCAGGTGTTGAGATAGCTCAGGAGCCAACTAATGAGGCAGATGATGCTGATCCAGGTGCCGCTGATACTGAGATAGATGCAGATTATGTAGCTGATGTCACTGCAGCGCAGGGAGCTTGGGACCCATGGCCCACCCATGACTCAGTGACAAGATCAGGACTTTATTTATTTCTTTTGCATTGCAAACATTTTACTTCATTATGGCTTTGCAATAATTTATGATTCAGCACTTAGTTTTATAATTCTGATAGCAGTGATGCATGATAGACATTTTGATCTGATTGATTCACGAAATTATTTTTGTGCAGTCTGTGGTTGGAATCAATTGCATGGTCTGGGTGAACTGCATTGTGATATCTGTTTTCCAAAATTTTTTTACTTCAAGTGAGCGTGCATTATTTTGATTGGTAGAGTGCAAAAATGTTGCGCGTGAGTGAAACGGTTAGCTTGCATGACAGGAAATTATGGAGTGGTAGACTAATTGCTTGTAAACCGGTGAGTTGTGTGAACCTTAACTGTGAGAGAACAACTGACTCTAAATTATTGATTTGGCATAAATCTCTGAATGCTGAATGGATGCATGATGTGGAAATGATCAAGGCCATGTTGTGATTTTTTTCTTTTTAGCTACTAAGCCAAATATCCACTATGTATCAATAAATGAAGGAACCCCTTGCACCTCTTTGAGCCTAACATAACTGAATTTATTTTTAACCCTAACTGAATGACATGATTGCCTTGCACACCTTGTCGTAGGTTGTAGGAAAACATTGTCCTAGAAAAGATATTTGGTTCAAATTTGGGGGAGTGCTTGGAGCTATCTATGTACAGGGATTGTAATAGCATCACACAGTCAATGTAAACTGTAAAAAGTGGCACAATGTCATTGTTATGCCATTGTAAAAAAACATTGAATGAGAAATAGAAACATGAAGCAATTGTGTCTAATAGATTATTGTGTGATGTTAGTAGGGTAATCAAAGAAAAGAGGGATGTAGCAAGGAAATCATGATAGTAAGAAAACCGGGAATATGTGAATGCTCTCCTAAAATCTAAGCTTTGCATCCACGAAAAACCATGAATTCATTGCTAACCCGGCTACGTTACAAGCTTAATAAAGTCCTTAGTATCCATATTGTGTATATATGATTGCATGGAATGAGATGGAGTGCAAAATTGGGAATTGATTGTTAGTTTTTTGGATGAATTGATACTTGCCTGAAACACTTATGTGCTTGAGAGAAACACTGGCTTGTGAGGAAAAAAGCTTAGTCAATCTTCCTTGATGCTTGTCATGCTTGCTAACTAATTTCATCTCTTTAGCTTAATTGCACATGCTTCTATCTTGAAATGTGACAAATGCTAATTTGGGGGAGATATTGATTGATAGATGTGCAGTTATCTCGATTATTGTGGTTGATACTTACTAAACAGGCCATTAACCTAACTTAGCATAGTTAGCTTCTTTTGCTTAAGGACAAGCAAACCTTTAAATTTGGGGGGAGTTTGATTATTAATGTGCATAAGTAGATTATGTAATTAAAACATATAAAAATTAGCAATATCCTCTCATTTTTATTGCTTCTTTTAGTGTGAATCATTGGAATTTCAACATCCTTTGAGTTTTTGTGCAGTAGGTGCTTTAAACTGCTAATTCATAATGTTTTGATGATTTTATTTTGCAAATATACAGGCAAGGGATAGAGAGAGAAGTTGAAGCCTGATGTTTCGCCCTCAGCGCGCCAAGCTCGCTTAGCAAGCTGTGTCACTTAGCGGGAGAGTGTTCACTTAGCAAAGAAGCAGCATAGAGCACCTACAGTCAGGCGAAAGGGTGCTTAGCGCACATGGTTCGCTTAGTGCCTAACCACTTACTCACGCTCAGCGCGCAGATGCGCTCAGCGCGTAGTCGCAGGATTTCAAACTCAAGAAAGGTTTTTAAGCAGAAGAAGGGGGAGAAGTAGATGAGTTCATTTAGAAACAAGAAAAGTCCTAAAGCTTGAGCTATAGGAAGAAGACAATCATTGGGAGCCCACTTTCTTTCCCCACTTCACCTTCATTCCTTATCCCTCACATTTCACATCTTTTTTGTACATTTGAGCCCTTCATGACCATGAAGGGTTAAACAACCCATTTTTGGGGAGCTTCCACCAACTCTCTTGATGTAAAGACTCTTACTATCTATTTAATATTATTGCTAGTTTCATTGTTCCTTCCTACGTTTATTTCCATGTACTTGGTTTGATCATCCAATTATATCTTATGTTAGGGTTTAAGCATTGGGGAATGTAGTTAATCCTTAGAACTTGGAAGATCATCTAAAATGCTTCATTGCTAGGGATAATGTGAGGTAGTTTAGCCAAGTTATACATCTCTATTAATCATGCAGTTCAACTAGTTTAGCTCTTGAGGGATTAAGAAAGAAACTAGGGGAATTAGTCTCTCTAGTGTGAGGAATCACAGTTAGAGTAATTTCGCAGATGTAGGTGATAACTAGAATAGTATTAAATAGAGAAAAATTATCTCAATTACATCAAGAGAGGTTTCGATAGGGAGCCCCCAACATAATCAACTCCTGCATTCGCTTTCGTCATCAAGCTCAATGTTTGTTTTCTTTACTCAATTTTAGTATAGAATCACACCATCGTCTAATTTGCAACCGAAATGATTTACTTAGCATTTTCTCAATTCATTCATTAATTGCACACAAATTGAATATGCACTAGTTGAGCACAAATAAAATCCCTGTGGAAACGATACTCGATTTTACCGTTTTAAAATACTACTTTGACAAATTGGTGCACTTACCAATTAGTTAACAATGCTCGTGCGTACATGTCACTTGCTGTGGGTGGCATGTACTGGAGTCATGATGGTGTACTCTTGCATACCTGCCTCTTACAAAGTGGCACGTACTGGAGACATAGTGGTGTGCTCTTGCATATGTGTCACTCGCCTTGGGTGACATATACTGGAGACATGGTGGTATGATCTTGCATATATGTTACTCGTCGTGGATGGCATATACTAAAGTCAGAGTAGTGTGCTCGTGCGTACATGTCACTCACTGTAGGTATCACGTATTGGAAGCTTAGTACTGTGCTTGTGCGCACATGTCACTTGTTGTGGGTGACACGTACTGGAGACTTAATTGTGTGCTCGTGCGCACATGTCACACGCCATGGGTGACACGTACTGGAGACTTAGTAGTGTGCTTATGCACACATGTCACTCGTTATGGGTGACACATACTAGAGGCGTCATTCGCCATAGGTGACACGTACTGGAGACTTAGTGCTAGAATGAGGGCTGACCAAGGGTAGTCCTTGAGTTTTAAGAGCCTTGGAGTTGCGACTATAGGTGTTCTTGTCTTGATAAGAAAATTATGAAAAAAGCATAGGGTTCTACCCTCATATTTTCTTCATTTTGCTGTTACTGGAGTAGCAGTCTCCTTGTCGATGGTTCCCTGACTTCAACGAGAATCATGGCGTTTGTGCCATATGCGAGTCGGTAAGCTAGAAGATAATAGCCGGTAACTTATAGATAAAAGCTAGAAGATAATAGCCCGTAACTTATAGATAAAAGCTAGAAGATAATTGTAACTTGTAGATAACATGTGACTTTGTAGATAATTAACTACCTGTTAATAGATAAAGAGATTTAAATATATTCAAATATTAATAGGTTAGAGATAACCTGTCAGCTAGGGAGTCCAGCTGCTAGGGGCTGAGTATTCATGCTCCTACTGTAGAACTGACGTGGAGGGTTGACACGTGCTTCAGAATACCATGTAAGATGCCACATGTATTTTATGGACCCTATACAATACAATTATTTTCTGAACCAAAAAAATCTATTAGTGCACATAAAAAAATTAATATTATTTTACACCAACAAGGTCTCATCAATTCCTCACATGCCCACATCTTTGAATAACAAGAAGCACAACATGGGAAACCCCAACATGCACAACACTCTTGTCCACCAACAATAAAGTTAAGTTTTTGCTCTTCCTAGGAGGACATTGAGGTGGGAATCATGGAATTCAGATAGTTTGTAATTCTTTACTTGTGCAGTTCACATCCATTGCAATGATAGAATTTGAAGAAATGTACAAATACAAGGTTCAGAATCTTCAAATTCAGAATTTCAAAAAAATGTTGCATATTATGATCTGTGCTACTTTTGTTTCACTGCTGATGCTGTTGAACCTGCAATTTCCCTCCTTATTGATGGTTTTTACGAGGAAATTTTGTTATTAATTGGAAATAAATGCTTATAATTGCATTATATAAGATGCTAGAATAGATCTAAATTGTACATCCCAATATAATGCATCGTATAATCAATTTGAATATGTTGTTGAATTCGTTATGCAAATCAGCATATTGACCTAGTGAGAATCAATTTGAATCGATTAAAAACTAGGTTGGATCAGTGTAAACCAACATTGGTTCAATAACTTAAACTAATTTTGTAAAATATTAAGACAAGATATATTCTCAAGGGAAACCATGGTTAAAATAAAACAACCACTTTCCAATTAAAAGTTTGTAGTTATCATAAGTAACAACAACCACTATGTTGTAGCTATATATTTATTATAAATATTGCTATTATTAAATTTATTACTTGTATTGTATATGTATGCAGTTTTAAGTGTTTCAACTTTCAACTAATGATTTATTAGTTTAACTTGCAACCTATGCACCTAGTCCGCTAACCGAGCTAATGTTTGGATCCAGTTTAATAATATAAGTGGGAGTTACTATTTGCACCTTCACCTTTACTATTTAAACCTTCCATCCTTATGAAATTACCACCCATACCTTTTCCTCTGCCCGTCTCCTCAATCCTATCCCAAGCTCTTCCTCTTCTCCATCAAGCTCTCTCCCACTCTCCCAACCTCATTCTCCCTCAAACCCATGACACTATTTTTTTTTTGTTCTTAGATGCAACAAAACTTGTTTTCACTAACCGATTAGGTTGTTGTTGGTGTGGCCCATGTTGTTGATTTATGTTTTGTATTAAATTATATATTTTGTATTTTATTTTTTCATTTTTTATTGAATGTTGCATTATGTATTTATGATGATTTTAGTGTGATTTATTCTATATTTTTACATCCATCTATATTTATCAAGTTATTTCTGAAAAGTAGTTTAGGAAATTGTTTTAGTTTAACTGCTTTTAAAACAAAATAAAAGTCAAATTAAAAAAAAATTCTTTTCAATTACAAAACATAAACTTGTTTCTATTGTGCAGATGAATGTTTATACACAATGAAAACTTTTTCCGACCTGAGGGGCATTTTGTCAACAACAAAAATACCAACTTGTAATGTTTAAATAACAATGAGAGGGTGTAAATAGAAAAACCCATACATGACCCATATCCACATCGCTTTTGGGCAGTTTCTTCTTACACCTTAAAAATACATTCTACACCTTTATTACCTTTTGAATTGGTATATCTGAATGTAAAACTACATTCAGAATCAGTGATGCCTTTTGCATTTCTGATTAACCAATTCAGAAGGTAAAAAAACATTATAGATCGGTGTAGAAAGCAACTGCCTTGTGTTTGTTGTCACACACATTTAAGTATTATTTGAAAGTCACATATCAGATATTAAAGTTGCCAACAAATATGAGCTTAGTTGATAAGAAAGAAACTCTTTCCATAAGAATGTGAGTTCAACTCCCATTATTGATGTGAGAATCTTATCAAAGGATAAATTGTAAGTACCTTTATAAGTTCTTATTGAACCTTAAAGGCTGCTCAAACTCTGATAAGTCCTCAAAACTTAACTCATCTAAACCTTTTACAAAAAAAAAATACTAGATATTAAAGTTCAGTTTTAAACCAACCCAATTTTCTATAAAGCCCATTAAAGACCTCGACACTTTCTTGAGGGGAGTTGTTACGTGCACCCAACAAAATTGTTGGGGCACCCAGCAAACAGTGAATGGGCAATTATGCCCCTCTAAGAAGGCTATTTTCGGAAGACCTTTCTTCCGGAAGACTGTTTTTCCGGAAAACTTCCGGAAGACACTTCTTCCGGAAGAAGAAGGTGGACTTCCGGAAGAACTCCAGAACACGTTCCGGAAGAAGTGTCTTCCGGAAGTTTTCTGGAAAAAGGGTTTTCCGGAATACTTCCTTCTTCTTCCGGAAGTTATTTTTTTTCGTTTTTTTAAAATGCTGTATTTTCCTAATTATTTGATTTTAATAAATAAATTAAGTTATAAAATAAATAATATTATTATACATAAATTATTATTAGTGAACATAATTATGACTAATATTTATAATTCCTTTTTTACGTGCATGAAAATATAAATAATAATTTGTGTGACAATTTAGTATAATTTAAATCATAAAAATTAATTAATTCGTATATTTTATAAAAAAAATAATTATAATTTGTATTACAAAACTTAATATATAATAAAAAAAATAATTATAATTTTATAACAACGTGAAGTAAAATAAATTTCATTTTATAATAATAACTAAAAATAAAATAATATTTAATGTATATGTAATGACGATTTTGCCCCTGGTTGTTTTCTTTAAATTTACTACGCTTTCACCTTCATCCCCGTCTTCTTGCTATTGTTATCCTTTTCCGTAGAAAGCTTTTTTGGTGGTCCTGTGAAGTAGAAGTTTCGTAACAAGTGATTTGGTGGTCCCGTGAAGCAGCTGTTCCGTGTTTGAAGTTGTTTTGGTCGTTGTTGTTCGTATTTCGTCGGAGGTACGCATTTATCGGTTTTTTTTTTTTTTGCGTTTTATGGGTAGTTCTTTAGAGAAGATGAACAGTAAAAAACTATTTCCGAAATTACTTTTTACTGCATAAGGAAGTAATTCCGGAATGAGAATGTTGAATTTCCGGAAGAACTTCTTCCGGAAGTTACTAAGCTCAATTCCGAGAATAGCAACTTCCGGAAGAAGTTCTTCCGAAAGTTACTATGTTCAATTCCGGAAGAAGTGCTTCCGAAAGTGTTAAGTTTAAAATAAATTTATTATAAACATTTATTATAAAATTTAAAATAAATAACAACTCATCAAACATTAAACGCGCAAAAAATCTTACCACATGTGGAGGAGGGTCAAATGCCACTAGAACCTGGGGGCTGGGCGGCTGTATATACTCCTCAGGGTCTGCAGCTGGTGCATCTCTCGGCTGATCACCTGCCTGGGTCGGTATCATGAATGGGTGAGATATGCGGAAAAATCACTCCATGTAATCCACAGATACCTGCCCAGGCACTAGACAAAGCTCACCCGCAGGTAGTACGTGCTCTGCAAAATGCATCCACCTGCCATCTATATCATCGTGTGACAATCGAGCATTAACAGGCGGCGGAGGGATGCTCTGGATGTAACCAAATTGTCGTACCACCCTCTCCGGTCGAGCTGTGACCACCATAGGACCCCATTTCAGCTGACCCTGGAATGATGAAATCAACTCAAAGGTCCTAACCCCCCGATGCTCCGTGTACGGCAACCAGGATACATCTGTGACGGTCAAAGCATCACAACGTGCCCTGTAAGGTGCTCCTGTGATTCCCTTCATGTGCGCCTTCGATGTCAACCACCGGGAAGCTCGTGGGGACGTCTCCTGGTATGTATCATCTGTCACGCACTGGTGCACACTAGGGAAGTGCTCATAGATCCAGCACTACACAAAAAATGAGGTTAACATAACATAAAAACATGTTTAAATCATAATCGAACGTAACATATTAAAAACACAAAATTTACCTGTAATAGAGTCAAGTACCCCGCAAGCTGTTGTGTGGTGGTCCTAGAAGCCTCATCTAACTGGTCATACATATGAACCAGTGCGGCAACTCCCCAAGCATAACCACCACTCTGAGTAAGGTCACGAAAAGCGTCTAGGTGAACCACATGCACGTATGTTGCACTCTTATTAGCAAAAAGAGTGCAACCGACCAGGTGCAGCAAATAAGCACGAGCTACTACAATCCACCATCGGGCCTGACATCTCATCTCATAAATGTCTCGAACCCATCCTAGTCGTACATATGCCCCACGTGTCAGTGTTGTCTCGGCTCTAGCCTCCTCGGCAGACACCTCAAGCAACTCTGTCAGCAAAAATCTCGCCTCCTCCGTAGAAAGAGCATGAAAACTGTGCAACGCGCCAGTGATAGGCAAATGAAGGAGTGACGACACATCATCCAATGTCATCGTCAACTCTCCTACCGGAAGGTGGAAGGTGCTGGTCTCCATGTGCCACCTCTCCATAAATGCGGATATCAGTCCAGGATCGCCAGTAACAACTGAACAATCGATCAGTGGACTTAATCCTGTGGCAGCAACCAGTCCTTCAATCTCAGGCACTGGCCTCTCAATCAATGTCACCTTCCTCCCATGTGACACCAACTTCAAATCAGGACGTTCGTGATTTGAAGTACAAATTATACAATTATTAAAAAAAATTAATGACAAACAAATCAACAATGATAAATAATTAACAAATTAAAATACCTGTCCACTCCAAACAGCGTGTGCAACATGGTCCGCAAATGATGTCATCACTGAAAGGTCACGTAGCCCACCAAGGAATCCCTCAGCATCATCAGCATCTGACCCCTCAGCACCATCAGCACCCTGTACGTCTGCACGCATCTCAGGTGCCTCCTCAGCCAGATCAGGGACATCGTCAGTCATGTCAGCAACGTCCTCAGCCAAATCACGTGCATCCGCAGTCATTTGATGAACCCGTTGCCTACGGGCTGAGGCAGTAGGCCTACGCCTCTCAGGAACATCAGCTGCATCATGGTCATCATGTCTATCTCTGCCTACAAGTCTACCTATGGCACGACCTAAACCTCGTGTTCTAGCCATGATCTGCAAATCATGTGGAACACGTATTTTTTTCGGTCAAAATATACACAACTTTCTCTATAAAAATAAAATAAGTTTATTTATAAACAAATAAGACTAATTTAAATCAAATTATTTTAAAACATACACAACATAATTTCAAAAAAAACTAAACAACTTCATTTATAAAAAAAAACACAACTAATATAAAAATAATTAATTAGTAAACATCCACAAGTTAATTTTTTTTAAAAAATAAACAACTTCATTTATTAAAAAAAACACAACTAATGTAAAAATAATTAATTAGTAAACATCCACAAGTTAATTTAAAAAAATAAATAAACAACTTCATTTATAAAAAAAAACACAACTAATGTAAAAATAATTAATTAGTAAGCATCCACAAGTTAATTTTAAAAAAAATAAACAATTTCATTTATAAAAAAAAACACAAGTAATGTAAAAATAATTAATTAGTAAACATCCACAACTTAATTTTAAAAAAAAATAAACAACTTAATTTATAAAAAAAAACACAACTAATGTAAAAATAATTAATTAGTAAACATCCACAACTTAATTTTTAAAAAAAATAAACAACTTCATTTATAAAAAAAACACAACTAATGTCAAAATAATTAATTAGTAAACATCCACAAGTTAATTTTAAAAAAACAACTTCATTTAAAAAAAACAAAACTAATGTAAAAATAATTAATTAAAAAATATCCACAACTTAATTTAGAAAAAAATAAAAAACTTCCTTTATAAAAAAACACAACTAATGTAAAAATAATTAATTAGTAAACATCCACAACTTTATTTTTAAAAAAATACTTCATTTGTAATAAAATAAACAACTTAATTTATATCATTTATAAAAAAATAGTATTTTTAAAAAATTTCCAAAACACACACAACTTTATTTATAAAAATAAACAACTTCATTTATAAAAAAAACATAAATAATTTAAAAATAAATAATTAGTAAAATACTCAACTAAAATGATATAAAAAATAAACAAAACCAATTAACAAAAATAACCAACTTAATTTATAAAAATAACCAACTTTATTTATAAATAAAATACACTAATTTAAAAAAAAATAAACAATAAACAAAAACAGACACAACTTCATTTATAAACAAAAAAATAAATAATTTAAAAATTAATATTTAGTAAAAATACACAATTTAAATTATAAAAAAAAACATGTTATCAAAAAGCCAAACCTCATTTTTTTATAAAATCTCAAAAACAAAATAATAATAAAAATATAATAATCATTCATTTAAAAAAACAATTTAAAAAAAAAAACAAACATTCCGGAAGAAGTTGTTCTTCCGGAATTATTTCGGAAGAACCACTTCTTCCAGAAAGTTCTTCCGAAAATCTCAAAGGTCATATGGAAGAACCCTTCTTCCGGAATTCTTCCGGAAAGTTTTTGGAAGAGGTGTTCCGGGAGACTTCCGGAAGAAGTGTTCTTCCGGTAGACGTTTGGTTTCTTCCGGAAGAACACTTCTTCCGGAATGTTTCCGGAACAGCTTCTTCCAGAAGTTTCGGAAGAACCCCTAACGGGTCTTCCGGAAGCCTCCGCCGTGAGCCCCCTTTTCCCATTTTTTCCGGTGTCTTCTACCCTAAGGTTACTATCCTAAGGTTCCACTGCTACAACAATGCTGGATATTACAAGCAAATGGGAGTTAGGGAGACTAACCTCGTTCGCGGAGAAGAAGAAGACGAGCTTCACGCTTGGCTTGCGGAGAAGAAGAAGCAGTTCGCGGAGAAGAAGCAGTTCGTGGAGAGGGAGAAGAAGCTTCACGAAAGGAATAGCAGGAGCAGGAAGAGTTTCTTCCGAAGAGGGGGGCTTTTTATAATTTTTTGTTAAAGGGCAAAATGACCCATTCATAAAAATTGCTGGGTGCACCTAGCATTTCCCTTTCTTGAGTGCAAATGTGGGTCTATCTCATCTAAACACACTTAGTCCAAATTTGAAAGTCACAACTCCCATCTATGATTCTTATAAAATTCTAGCCAAGTGTTGTTTGCACTAAAAATGAAGTTTGTTAGAGACAACCATTAGAGGTTGATTTCTATCACATATTTATAACTCAGTTACATCTTTTTATATAAAAACAAAACTTAGGTGCACTACTATAAGTACTTTTTGTGTTATTTTCTAATCAGAATTGAAGTTTTATTTCAATAATTTACGTATAATGAAAACTTCTATTAAGCAAAACTCCAATTTTGATAGGAAAACAACACTGAAAAATCCTTATACTCTGTCAATATATATTGACTTAGGCCGCACCAAAGTGTCTATTATAATTAGTTTGCTATGGCATACACAGTCACTAGAAACTAGAAAGAAACAATTCCCATAACAGCTATTGGATCCTAAGTGTTGGAGAATTCCAGCACAGCACAATGGATATCTGCAATAAGTTTGAAGCCTTATCCATACATACATATTCTCGGTTGTTATGTTCAAAATCTTGTAGCAATAGACTATTGTTAATCATTATAGAGAGCAGAGAAATTAACAGGGTGTGGAGATTCCTAGTTTTTAACGGAAAAATAATGAATTTAAATGCGGAATGCCTGATTGAGAGAGTTGAGACCAGCAGAGACAGCACGCAACCCCGCAACATTTAGACAACGTACGAAGCGCGCAGTTGCAGCTTACTAAACTCACAGCCACCAATGGTGACAAGAGTGTCATCTTGCATTTATGAAAATTTGGAGGCTTATCATTGTGACCATTTCAATATAGTAATAACAATGCCAATTGTGCCAATTCAGAATTCTCTTTCATACTACTCTCTGCATCGGAATTCATGTGACTTTGGCCAGAACTGGGGGGTTCCACGACTTTAATTGCCCCTGCATCTGCATGTATACACAATTTTCATCGTCAATTGTGCACACATACATAGGCTATGTGCAATTTGGTGAAATTGTAAACTAAAGTCAATCAACGCACATCATCATATATTTAATTTTAAATAATTATATAATTTGTTATTTTCTTTTTCTATGCATATGATTGTAAGAAATATTTCCTCAACATTCACCGAGACTAATCTTTTTTTGAAGAATCTAAAGATACTCAACCAACAAAAATTGTTAGAGGGGACAAAAATCATAAATAAATAAAAGAAAACCTTCAACTAATGAATGGAGCTAGAATATTAGATGTGACTATTGTAAATACTTTTGTATGTTAATTCTAGTTTTATCATGAAAGTAAGTTATTTCAGTTCAATCATATTTTTTTATATACCAGAGTTAGTATTTAAACTATGATAACTCATTTATGAGACTTACTCATTGTCATCCTACCAATCACTTATTGGTTATATAATTTTTTGTTTCTTTTATACTTTTATACTATCTCCTTTCTTAATTATAAGATTATTTTAAAAAAATATATTTTTATTTTTATAAGATATTTTTCTGATTTCTAGATACATTAATTATTTTTTTATATATCTTTACTTAATTATTCCTTCAAATATTAATAAGAAAAATTTAAGTTGACAGAGAGATAAAAAAATCATAATTTTAGAATGATAGTATAATTAGACGAATTTAATATGATTAATTAAATTAATTAGTTTTCTTAAGAAACATAAATTAATTGAAAGAGTTTAATAATTAATGACGAAGTGGAAGTATTTAAAGTAATGTTACATAATTATTTTGCAACTCAATTAATTAGCACTATACACAACTTGAGTAGAACACCAATTATATTATATACTTCTGCTTCCCGAAACTATTCCAGCAATTCTGCTAGCTTCTGCCCACTATTAATTATGTATCTGTGCCTCTCAGCTGGCGATGGGATTTCTTTTGTTTTTTTTACTCTTCATGGCCACAAATTTCACAACTGATTTCCCCATATGGACCTGAACCTTTACATTGATGAGGATGGTCTTCCTCAATTGAGTCACTGACTGCAATATTGGTTGGTCAATGACACAAATTTATTTGTCCAGGCTGTAAATAAACTAGTTAGGGATTGTTGCAAAATTGGGTGTACTTTAAAGTCAGATTCTTCTATGTACTACATTTTTTTATCTTTAATAATGGATTAGTTACGTTGTACCGTGGCAGGACTAGTGCCCACTACATGCATAAATAATTATGAAAAGACCCGCAAGTTCATTTCGGCTCTTTAATCAGTTTCGAGTTTTGTACTTTTAGATGGGCGAATTAGTGAATTGGTTAGGTGCGAAAGGATATTGTTGTGGCTTCTGAATTCAAATGTTGTCATGTCGGCATAGCAGACCCTGTTATTTGTTATGAAACATATATGCTGGGAATATGCAATGATTATTCATAGTTAAAGATGTGAAAAATTAACTTCAAAACATAACATTTATATGTCAGTCTGTTCGGTAGAGTTGATTTAGGTGAGGAATTGAAATGAAAGGATAAAAATAGGAAAGATATTAAAAATTGGCGTTGCTTCATTAAGATTAAATTGTGAGGAGAGAAATGAAAAGCAAATAGGTCTCACATGAAAAAATATTCTTCAAGTGGGTGAAATAATAAAGAAATTATATTGCAGTATGAGTAACGTGTGTCCAACAAAATAATCCTTGCAGTCGACACTATGACAGTTGATAATGGGAGTTATTGGTTCTATTAAAATTACTTTTGGTTTCCAATAAGGAGTTGAGGCTTTTTTATTTTAAAATTATCTTATCCACGGAATCCTGATTTTATTGAATAAAGTATACAACAGAATTATAATTTTATTGCATCGAATATAATAGAATTATGATTTTATTATAAAATTCTTCTCACCCCAAACATAATAATGGAATCATGATTTGTTATATTTTACCGCACCTCCTTTAACACAAGTTAAAAATATGTTTTTTTATCACAACAGAAACATATTCTACTGTGATATAAAAATATTCTAAACATAATCTTGATTTCATTGAATTAAATGAGGGTGAAATAAATATATACAATGAAAATAAGATTTTATTGTTCTATATAATGAAATCATATTTTTGCTATATGTTTTTCTCTCTCACTTAATCCAATCAAATCAGAATTCGATCAAATATGATTCCTTAAGTATGGAAATATAGCTGGATCAAATACAATTCGATCAAATACAATAAGTATAATATGGAAATATAATTCCTTAAGTACTTTTTGATTTTTTTTTACCATTATCCAATCAAAATTGGAGGAATGATTTGTAATTGACAATAAAGTAAGAGATCAAAAGTAAAATTCAAGGAATAAAAATTTAAAATAGAAAATAAAAATAAAGTAAAAGTCCTTAGCTAGGTAGAGAAATAGCCGCGTTAGCTAATATATGAGGAATCATGTTTCTTTGCCTTTTTTATAAACTCAACACTAAAGTTTGGTTTTTAAAGTAAAAGTCCTCTACAATGAGAAATAATGTCTCAAAATTCAGACTCATGATGTTTGGGATGATCCTTTGAGTTATTTGTTGTGTTTTTCTGTTTATGCATTTCACAACTTTTGCATTTCACATTAAATAATAGATTTCTTAGAATATTTTCAATGATCTTCGTATAAATAATTTAATTTATGTGACTTTAATTTTAAGCAATTCAATTAATTTTTTCTCCAATTAAAATTTCTATCAATAAATTGTTTAACTCATAAATATTCTTTTTTCTCTCATATACTTAATACAAAGTTAAACAACTCATAAGCAATAATTAATTATATAAATAATTTTTTTAATTTAAACAACTTAAAATCACATATATCATATTTTTTATGAACAACTCATTAAACAATTCTCATGGTAGATGCTCTTATATAATTAAAGAGCTGAAAGATCGGATCCAATACAACAAAAAAGAAAGAACAAAGTCTTATTACAAAAGAAAGAAAGAAATCAGAAACAGAGCAAAAGTTGAAGGGGAAATAGAAAACTCATCCCATTCCATGGTCCCAAATCCGAAATTGCAATCATCACCAAGGTAACAAGAACAGATATCTCAATAAAATACCTTCAATAAGAAATTTCAGCTGTATATAATATGGGGACCATCCTACGATTTATAAACTTAATAGGCACTTCAATATCAAAATAATTAATAATATTTTAAAAATGATTAAAAATTCTTTAAAAAAATTTACCCAAATAGAATCATTGTTATTATATTAACATGCACAATCTGGTAGGTGAAAAGAGCACTTATTATATGGCATATAGAGCTATTTTTTGAAAGGTGAAATTTTACTTGATGCTTTCTATTGAAGTGCATCACGCGATACATCATGCATATATGGATTTTTTTTAGAGAATATATGGATTTGTTCACAATTATGTATATAAATCCTTATATATATATATATATATATATAAACGTATAAGCCTATCGATTTTCACATATCTCCATTCTTTTCACATTTACTCTTATTTAAATATTTTTATTGTATGTAGTGGTGAATTTCACTCTCCTAAAATAAAGTTTATGCGTTCAATAATATTTATTTATAATATAATTTATATGTTTAAAATATTTATTTATTATAAAATATAAATTTTAGTTGCATAAAATAAATATTTATTTTGTGCAATGCATATACTAAAATACCAGTAATGTGTTAATATATAATAATTAAAAATCATTTCAATATACATAATAACATGTTGAATGACAAGTTGTTAGTTTGACTAGAACTAAAAAAATGTGGATTAAATAAACATTCGCAAGAAGGAAAATTTTATTAAATGATCGGTCAAATTTTCTTACAAGAATTAATATATTATTTATTAATAAAATTGATAAATACTTTATATCAACAATATCATCATCCTACAAAATATCATGTCCTAATATTATTGATACACATGCATATATTACTTAAAATAAAGTAATATGTAAAAAAAAACATTCTAATTTACTTTGTTGACACCATTATAACACCTTGATCTAGCTACTTTAATACAAATTAAAATTCTAAAATTAGTTTTTTTAAGTATATCAATTAGAACTTAGTTAACATAATAGTGTCTTGTAAGAAAATAAAATTAAAATAAGTTTCATTTTAATTTTTTTTAATGTAATTAAATAATTTTTTCATCTATACCCCTGATTATATTTTTTAGAATGCTACTATTATGTTGCATGAAGATGAAAATGGATCAAGTCCAGCTTTACCCAAATTTATCCTGGCTCACTTTATATTTCTAAGGCCTAAATCTAAGCATGTTAATTATCATATCATGAGCTTATTTTTTAGGCCTGGATCTGGTTTTTATATAAGTATAGCTTGGACTATTAACCTATTTAAAGGTTTGTTTCTTATTAAGTGTAAAAAAAATATTGTATAATAGTAAAATTATTATGCATTGAAGTGCTAGAGTGCAAAGCAGTGACTTACATGTTTGTATTGTTATCCAAAATTGAACGTATTGTATTGTTATTTACTTTTCTTTCTAATAAAGTCAAAGATTTTCATCAAAAAATAATAAGGCACTTTTATAGCATAAGATGTAGTCAAAATTTGCCTATAAACATTACACATACTATCAAACCCTTTTAAATCCCACCAAAAGAAAAGTATTCTTATATCTTCTACTCATATGTGTATAGGAATTAACATTTCTTTCTAAAAATAATTCTTTGATTCTACTGAATATTCTACATTTCTTTTCTTCTTTTTTTCAACTATTGCTCATCAATAACTTGAAGCTGCAAGAATAACATCCTATTTTCTTCTCCATCTATTTGAAGATTTATCTAGGCTTATGAATGGTGGTTTTAATATTTGTTTTCATTCGTTGTTTTATACAATTTAATGGAAGGATTGAGCTACTTTTCTTCACCAAAATGTAGGTATTTTGTTTCTAGTGTTCTAACATCTTTTCTCCAATTTTGTACTTCAATTTGCTCTTTTGATTTTAAGACACCTTCTAATTAGTCGTTGTGTTTGGTTGTTAATTTACAATTTTTGTTTTCATTTGTTTTGTTGTAGGGTTTTGACCTTTTCTTCTTACTCAAGTCCAGACATTTAGATTTTATAGTTTTGGCATCTTTTCTCCAAATGTGGATTATTTGAATTTGTTCTTTATTTTGTTGAATTTGTCCTTTTGGTTTTTCACTATCGTTCTCATTCAATCCTCTTTATGTTTTGTTTCTTAGCCTTGCAATCAGTATTATTCCCCATCAGGCATGCAAGAGGATATATTGCTTTTTTCTTCTCTATCCTTAGCAATTATCTTATGGCGTATTCACTTCTCCATGAGAAGAAGCAAAATTGTTGGTCACCGTTCATATTCTACCATCTATATCTATTCATTCCAATAAAAAAAATTTACACGTCCTTCGTAGATTTTTTTTCCCAATATTTTTTTTTATCTTAAAACCCCTTTATTTTTTGTTTTTTTCTTCCAATTTTTACGTACAGTATATTGTGTATAGTGAGGTTTCATTCTTTAATTCACACGTGGATGCAATGTGTGATTGGTTAAATTGATACTTTAGGTATTGAAGTGTTTATTCTTTTTCAATATGTTATTTTAGCTCAATAAGTCTAAGATTGTTTTAATATCAAATGTCACGAATTTACAACAAATACTTTAAATTGTGCTATATGATTAATTGTTTTTAACTATTTAATTTTTTTATTGCAGAATAATTTTACTATGTATTTACCATTTTTTTAGAGAATGTATTTATCATTATATATATATGATTTTCTTATTTATTGAAATGCTTGATATGTATGTCCATTTCAAGGCTCAAAATATACTGCAAGATCATCATATCAAAGGATTATTAAATAAATCAATTTTCAATATTGAGAATCAATTTGATGTTTATACACTAAAATTGACACTTAAACAATAATTCGAAAAAAAATTATGTTTTGTAAAGGATCTTTAAATAAGATTTTAATTTTTGTGGTGTTTAATGATTATGATCATATATTTTGAAAGATCTTTAAATAAGATTTTAATCTAATAGCTATCATATTTTTAATTAATTATAGTATTAATTAAAAATATGGGAGTCGATTGAACTATCCAACCACAAATGACACAGAGTATAGGCATTTAAGTATCTAATTAGAAATGACACAGGTGTTAAAGATTCTGTGTACTGAGTATTTTTTTTTCTTAAGTGAGAGATCATTGTATGCTCCAACCTTCTAGATTAATCACTAATCTTATTTGTGATGCATGATTGTTACTGGTCTAAAGAATTTTTTCACATGAAAAAATTGAATGAATTATCTCATTAAATAAATCATTCATCACATATAAATACAATGAAATCTTATATTGCTATGTCAACCCTAAGGATTTATTCATATAGGTATGAGAATTTTTTTTAAGTCAAAATATAAACAACAATAATTAATAAAAAATATTATACTTGAATTATAAATAATTCTTAATACAAATTTATAAAAAATATTAATATATTTTAAATATTTGATAAAAATATTTAACCATGCATGACATGGGTCACACACTCTAGTTTATGTATCATGTTGAATTGCTTAAAATTAAGTAGTTTATGTATCATGTTGAATTGCTTAAAATTAAGTAACATTAGTGCTTTTGTGAATTAAAAAAAAATTATTTTAAGGGTGCGTCATTTAAGTATGTGTTTAAGAATCATTTAAGGTTACTTAAAACCATACACTAGTGGAGCAAATTATATATGAATTACTTAATTATATGATATTATAAAGACTAACCAGTAGAAGATAAAAGAATTCAAAATAAATTAACTGTCGCGAAGGATCCCGATGCCTAAAGCATCGGCTAAAAGAGTAAATAGAATATCAGCTGGGCAATTATCCGATACAATAAAAGAGAGCTAGAGGGCTAGAGGAAGCTCCAATTTTCACTAACCAATCAGCACATTTGACAAAATTGACCAAAAATATAAAAATTGAATTTGTTTAGTCTTTCAAACTCGAATTTCATATCCTCTAAATTTAATCAAATTTTCATTAAAATTCTCCTTTAAACCTTTTAAAATCCTTTTACATTTCAATTCATTGTATAATTTAGAACTATTTAAATAGAAAAATAAAACTTTCAAATCGTGATAAAAGAAAACTGACAAAAGACCAAA
This sequence comes from Glycine max, assembly GCF_000004515.6. Lineage (NCBI taxonomy): Eukaryota > Viridiplantae > Streptophyta > Magnoliopsida > Fabales > Fabaceae > Glycine > Glycine max. The sequence goes on from NC_038248.2 coordinate 9,617,668, forward strand.
TTTATTTAATTTTAGAATAACAAGGCGTAGACCATTTTGTTTCATATTAAAAAGAAGTGAATCTGGTATAAAATAATCTATTATTAGTTTTTTAGAGATTATAAAAAAAGCAAATTAAAATCTTAGAATAATAAAAAAAACTCAAAAAAATATAGTTGATATTATGACGGGAAAAAAAAAATACTCAAAACAGCTCTTGATTCTGGTTAAATTTTATATTCTTTTCAACTTGTTACTTTGAAATTTTGAAACAATCACCTGAAAAACTAAAAGTCATAAATTTTTTAAAAAAGAAGCCATTCTTTAACAAAACAAGCTCTAACAAACATATCCTTAATTTGCTATAAGATTTGAAAGAAAATTATACTCTATTTACTAGAAGAATCAATAATCGTAATTAGGTGAATTTTTCTGTGAATGTGACATGTTTATAATTAAAAAAAAGTTAAATTATTCATTTGATCCCTATAGTTTTACGATTTATACATTTTAGTTTCTCTAGTTTATATTTTAATTTTTTTTTTGCCTTTATAATTTAAAAGTGATCTTTTTAGTCTTTATAATTTGTATATTTAAAAGTGATCTTTTTAATCTTTATAATTTGTATTTTCATTCTCTTTTAGTTTCTATAGTTTAAAAGTGATATTTTTAGTCCCTATAATTTGTATTTTAATTATCTTTTAGTCCTTATTATAAAAAATATATAAAAATAATTAGATACAAATTAATTATAAATTATTAATTATTTTTTTATTACAAATTATCTTGCGATAAATTAGTTACGAATCACTTGCTAATATTTTTGTAGTTAATTATAATTGATAATATTACTTATATTTTGATGATAAGAATTAAAAAGAAATTAAAATACAAAGTATAAGAACTAAAAAAAATACTTTCAAACTATAGGGATTAAAAGAAAATTAAAATACAAGTCATAAGGACTAAAATAATCACTTTCAAACTATAGGAATTAACGGAAAATTAAAATATAAATTATAAAGACTAAAAAAATCACTTTAAAATTATAGAAACTAAAATATACAAATAATAAAATTATATGAATCAAATGAGTAATTAAATCTTAAATAAATAAGATTCTCCATTATAAGCAAAAAAATAAAATAAAATAAGAAAGACAGTGATTTTGAATCTCTACATATAGTTCATACCAGTAAAATTCTAAAATGCTCATGTCCCAACAGTAACTAGTGAATTAAAAAACAACAAAAGGGAAGAACACGAAATCGAAGTAACCATCAATGCAGTAACTAGTGAATTGAAATGCAAGAGCCAAAAAGAAAGAACACAAGAAATAAGCATCATGCAGTCACTAGTAAATTAAAAATATAGAGCCAATTAAAGAAAAAACAAAAAGAACACATGAAAGAAGTAACATGAAAACAAAGAGGAAAGGACAAAGACCCCCCGACATAGAGACCGGAGAAGAACCCATTCTTAGCTGTCCAATTAATTAACTGGTTAACCGTTTTTGCCCCAACATGTTCACAGCGAATCCGAGAGACAAAAGACGCATTTCCTTCTTAAGGTTAACAAAAGTACATGCATGCGCTCATGCAGCAAGATTTTGCGCTGACCCCTCTATCTCCCTTGAGAAAGAAGGAACATATATATAAAATGTATTGTGCTTACTAAATTAGTATTAATTTTCCAAGAAAGCTGTTCCTACACTGTTACAGTGTCACAATTATTAATTCCTTGCCAGAGGCTAAGCGACACATCCCCACTTAAACTACAAAACAAAACATATATAACAGACACGCAAAAATTCAACACTAAAATTCAAAGCCATGTTTTGTCTTTTTGTTTAGTGTTTAAGAAAAACAAAAATTCCCGCGACTTATAATATCATGTTCCTTGGCGTGCCCCTTTTAAAGAGAGTCCTACCAAGATCATATTACAGTGATTTTAAATCCACCAACATCATCATCATCGACCCTTCTCAATCTCGTCCTATTACACTTTCTGATCCACTTCAATTTTCAATTTTTCGAATTTTCCCATTTTGTTTCTCTTCTTTTTGATGATATGACATTATGACTAATGACTTGGTAGTAGTTGCTTTCTGATGGACCAGAGGGGGTAAAAGTAAAAATCGTAATTGTTTGTTGTCTTTTTCTTCTTCTTTTTTTTTTTTTTTACTTTTCACACTCTCTCTCGCATGGTTGAATCCAAGAATTGAGGATTGTTGGATTGTTTCCACCACAGCCAGTGATTTTCCTTCTTTTGAGATCCCCAAGAGGAGAATCAGTAGCATTAGCAACGGTGATTCCGTTGGTTTTTTCACTTTCTGAACTCAGAAAATGATGGTCCAACACATTAATCGGTGTGTCTGACCTTGAAACCCCATTCAACGCAGAAGAGTACTCTTCCTCTATGGCTATGTCTTGTATCACTTTGTAGCACTGCTCCACGATTTCCTGCAGTGAATTTTTCGTACCATCTATTAAATTCAATCAATTTTCAAAATAGACTTTCACACTTATCCCTGCCCTTAAAAAAAATAATTACCCCCTTCGTTTAATTATAATCATCATATAATATCTCATTATCATTTAAATTTTTTAATATATTATTAATTATGTCATGCACAACAAAATTTATAAATAAATTAATAACAACATAAAGTTAATTTTATAAAATTATTATTTTCTTTTTTCTATTTATTACTTTCTTTTAATTTATGTAAAATATTTTAGAACAATAATTACTTTTGTAAGAAAGGAGTAATAATAATAATAATAATAAAGGAAGAATGTGTACTTTATTTACATATGAAGAATCGGATATTGCTTTTAAGAAGAACGGATATTGAAAAGGAAACAACTCATGAGAAGCACAAAGAAGAGCAGATGCAGCAATTATAGATGGCTTGAATCCCCAAAGCCTTATCTCTGCATAAAAAAGAAAATATTTAATAAATGAGAATATAGGTATTAAATTAAATTAAATCATACCATGTACTATCATATGCAGCATGATTTTTGTACACCTCAAAAACTTACTAGTTACCATCAAGAGAAAGATAAAAGAGAAACAAAAGTAGATGCAACCAATTATACGAGTGAAATAATGGGATGGGATTAAAGAGATAAAAATAAATTAATGATGTGTTAATTAAATATTTAGAAAACTAAGGTGTACAAAAATCATTCCTCATGTCATATTTATCAATACCTCTTTGTGACTTGAATATGATTTCAGAGGCACGGTTTTTCAGAACCTGCCCCATTGGCGACTCTTTGAGCCCCATCAAGGCAATAAAGAAAGCTACGAAAGAGAATGGGGTGATCGATCTCATTCTCCATTGTAATGCTCCCAAGATGAGTGCTTCCATTCTTTGTATTGTTTGTGTCTCAAAGATGATGCCACCATCACTTTGATTCAAAAGGGCCTAATAAAATAAAACCACCGTCAATGCATAATACCAAATTACCATTTTTTTAATGAAATTACCCTCTTATGTTATCAAAACACCACTTAGAATGTATAATGGGATTTTTACCTGGATATCAGTGGCAGGGTATTCAGTTCCCATCATCTTGACAGTTAGAGAAATGCAAGAGACAGCAACGAGCCTCAGGGCCCATGGCTTTGGTTGCTGTTACATAAACCAAAGTTTGAGTCATATGTTAAGGGAGGAGGATCCAATAGATATTCTTTAATCTTAAAAAAAAAGAATATGAATCAATATAATTGAAGAAAATAAACAAACAATCTTATAAAAAAAACTAGCAAATTTGGATTCTTACCAGAATCCCTTGGTTGGTCAGGAACCGGTCCAGATAGTTGATAGCAAGGTAAGACAAAACCGGATCCAAAGCACAGGACAACTGAATGAACAAAACCAACCAATGCACACCGAGATTACTATGTTTAAGAAAAAAACAAATCTTTTTTTCTCAGACAATATAATAAACGCTTTTGGCACATACCTGTGAGATTAAGGAAATGAGTTCTCTTCTGACAGAGATGTCAAGATCTCTAGCTTTGAGAGTCTGAGAGTGATTCTGTGATGGGGTGTGGTCAGATTCAATGAGGAAGAGGTAAGAGACATCATCAGAGTGAAGATTTTCTAAAGGGTTTTCAAGGTCAAACTCCATGGTATAGGTGAAAGGAAGGTACTACTCGGTGGGGGCTTAAAAGGCAAGGAAAAGCATGTTGAAGGGAGGAAAAGTGATAAAGGTAAAGCTTCTGTAGAGAGGAGAGGGTTTTCAACTTTCTTCAAATGAATACTATGGAGTTGCTTCAGTTCTTCAACAACTATGCTACTTTTCTTTTTCTAGCTGTTTTGCTTTGCTAGTTGATGCTCTCTTTATTAGTGTTGTTGGTGTGCCTTCTGTGTTCGTGTCTCTCTCTCTTCACCCTTATTGTCTCTCTTTGGTAGTATATATATTAATTTTGGGAAAATGGGAGGTTTTGGTCCACTGTGTTCAGGGTTGCATGAGATGGTGGTGCTGTGGCAGGACCAGATTGGTGCAAGCACAAGTCAATTTTAATGGGAAAGTTTAGTTTGACATTCAAGAGTTGAATTGTGCACTGTGTTTTTTCCTTTTTAAATACTATTAAAAAAAAAAGTGAGTTAATACGGTAGGTGATTATGTAAGACCTATATTAGTTTGTGAGATTTTCCTGAGCGTACCTTAATGCTCAATGGCATGCCACACTGTTGATTAAGACGAGTGCAAATTGGTACTATTGAATATTGATACCCCATGACCCCAAAATTGAAATGGAATATGCAAGCAAAATGTTATCTACTCCAATAAATGTTTCATCAGTCATCACTTTTTTTAAAAGCCTAATTATTTAGAATAAGTTGTGCTGCATTTTTTGGTGGATTCGTGGGATTGAGCATCGAAAAATAGCAGCTGACAATGAAATGCTTTTGATGAATCAATCCTAATCATATGGCTATTGCCTCCGGCAATCAACATGACCAATTTAATGTCACTAATGATGTATTATGTTTCTAAGATAAAGCAAAGGACCAGATACGAGTGGTCAGTTTCTTGAAAATTTCTCTAATTAGTATGTGGATTGAACATAAACAAATTATCAAATTCATATGATAAAGTAATTTTTTAACAATGTGTTTGGTTCGGTTGATATAAAAGTGAAAATGGGTTAAAAGGAGATGAAAGTAAAAGTGACACCATATTCAATTGAACTATTTTGAAGATGAAAGTAATGAAATATGCATGAACTCAACTTAAATTTTCATTCCAAAAACTAGTGTAAACAACTGAAACATCATATAACATCATATCTGTTTTTTCTTTGGAGCACATTGATACATAATTGGATCTCTTACTAAAGAAATTTAATGGTTGAGTGAAGTGGATGAATTGTTATAAATTCTATAATATATATCTTTGAGATAAAGGAAACTGAATTCACCTCTCCTATATTAAATAATATATAATATTTAATAATAAGAGCAAATAATATTATTAATAATAAAAATGAAACAAATAATAATAAACATTAATTAAAATAAATATTGTTTATAATAATAAAAGTAAAAAAATTAATAATAATATTGATAATCAAATTATTATAATAACTACTACTAATAATAATAATAATAATAATAATATGTTTTTATTTAATATTAAATTATTTTCTTTTATTTTCTTACTTATTAAATCACTTTAGTTCAAATACTTCATTTTGATTCTATTATCTTACACTTCAAACAAACAATCTCACTCTTCTACTATCTTTCACTGCTTCAAACTAAATCATTTTTTTATTTCTTTTCATTACTCTCAAACGAAGACATTGTTAGTCAAGTTTATACTTGGACATATATAGTCATAACTTCTATGCTGCACTATTTGAATTGATAGGAAAAAATGGTTGGAGTGTGATTCACAATATGTTTGGTTTGGAGGTACAAAATCATATTAAGTACAAACTTATGGTGAAATTATCACAAAATAATTATTTATTGCTTTAAAAAATTATAATGAGTTCATCCCACTTTATTACTAATTAAGTATGCACTCAATAGTCAATTCTAGATGCTCTTACTTTAGAATGAGCTATTATTAAGATTTTGATATAAAATACTACAACTTTACAATTGTAGTGTGACACTAAGGCTTATCTTGTGAATTTATTAGCATGTTTGGTTGGACGGTGAAAAAAAAATGCGCATAAAAAAATGTAAAAAGATGAAAGTTATACAAATCAGCTTAGCTGCAAATATGAAAATAACAATTCGGGTTTCCTTCAACTTGACGCAAAACCAAACAAATGCCAAGAAAGCCTTAATAGAAGACCAAATATTATAGTTTTATGTTTTTATTATTATTTACTCTTGAGGATAATTTAGTTTTTGTTTTTTTTAAGCTTAGTTAAAGACCACTCATCTTGTACTTGAGCTAGCATAAATTAAAGGGTAATTAGATAGTTATATGTTAATTATATAATTTTATTTTCTCTTATTTTATTAACCTCTTTTGTCTCTCCCAAGTTGCTGCTGTGGTGGCATCGTCAACAAACCTATCTCCCTTTCCCCTGACCTCGTCCTTCGCCTCTCCGCTGTCGTGCACGGTGATGTCCGACATATGTGTAGGAAAGAGTTCACAACGTGGGAGACAGAAAAAGATTAATAAAATAAAATTACATAACTAAAAATAAATAAAATTTACATGAATATTCTTTAATTTATACCAATCTAAATATAAGAAGAATGATTATTTAGTCCAAATAAAAAAATAAGAATGCTAACTTATACATTTTATTTTTTTAAGTGAGTTTACGTTAACAAACCATATATATATATATATATATATATATATATTCGTAATTAAGTTGGCTCATGCAGATTATTCTCAATTCTCCCTTCTCTTTGGCCTCCCTCTTCTTCCTCTCTATTTTCCTATATTGCATGTCAAATCTTAATAGTAATATAAACATAAGAGACCGGTTATAAATTATAATCCCTTACTCAATCCTAGATTTTGATCAAACTAATATTTTCGAACCAAATTTGACTCCGCGCGTGTGAATCTAATTAAAAATTATATTTAAGTTAAATGAAACCACATTGGTCTAAATTAAGTATTCCGGTAAATAAAATAAAAATTTAATGTTTATGTACTGATGTTTGTAAAATAATTGTATATTATTATTTAATTATAAATCATTATATGAATTATTTTAAGATAATTATATAAACATGTATAATTAATTATTTCACTTGAAGTTCAAAATTTTAGTGAATAACTAACTTAATTTCAATGCGAGAAAGAAAACAAAAATATCAAAGAACAGTTTGTGTTGTATAATATTGCTGATCAAGATAAACTACGTACTAATCAGAACCCGACATATATATTATATATACTTCCAAACTCACACAGTAGTATGTGTGAGTGTGTGATATTTGGAGCATATGATTCAAATTAAAAGACTATTGTTTAGTCTGGGTCCACGTTTGTTCTTCTCCCTTATTGATCTCAATGTATTATAGTGAAAGGGTATGAAAGAGCAAGATTTAAGTTCCACCCTGAATCCTGCAAATTAAAGGCAAAGTGTCATCTTGTCTGTAGTCATTGTTGAGAGAAAAAAAAATGGCAACTACAGTTCTTAAATCAAGAGCACCTAGTTTTTAAAACAATTTATTAAATAGATTGCACGGTGACTTTGGGGGGGACTGAAGTCTCTTTCTATTTAATTAATCTGTAAGGGACAACAATATAATACAAAGATAAAAATGACAAACTTCATTGGTAGTCCGTAGATCTGAAACACAAGAACGAGGGAACATATTGAAACAAATCTGCCAAAGGACTTCAACTGGTGGTTGAGAAATGAGACGATCTAAGAGAAAATGAGTGATTTAGAAACAAAGAGTGCCTTTATGTGTGATTTATGACCCTGTTTTAGCTGAGAAATTATTACTATTTTGTTTTGGATTACCACTTGGCCCGTAGTCTCGGTCATTAATTATGAAACAAATAATTAAGTATTATTAATAATTTTATTTTAAATTAAAAAATTTAAATACGTATCACATATAGATTGACTAAAATTATGAATATTTGATGATTTAAGACTAGTTAATAATTTTTTATTTTAACCAAAGACAAACATTATTGAAGTTTATTTTGGCAGGGGTATGTACATATAGGACACATGTAGGTTTCTTTAAGGTTTGAAGCGACCTAGCTCTGGCATTTAAGTGTGTGATTCTTATTCCAGGATTTCTAAACTGATAATAAATATGTTTGAAGTTCCTATAAAATGAGTGTGTTTTTTATTTTGGTTTTATCATTGTTTTTATTTTTATATTTTAAATTTTGAAATTATTGTTTTTAGTTCCTATAAAATGAGTAAATTCCAATTTTGATCTCTTTAAAATATTTTCTTGGTATTCATTCTTCCAAAATTTGGAATAACTATTTTTGTGGCTAAAGCTCATTTAAGATAGATTAATAACATTTATTATAATTTATTATAAGAATCTATTTTTTTTTTCAAGTATCACATACTCATGACATTATACAATCAACACTGGTGGATGTTACCTAGGATGGTTATTTAACCTTTCGTTAAACACGTTCCACATAATTATTTTTTTTAATAGGGATCAAAAATAAAATTTTCAACCTTTGGAGGAATTATAACCAAAGAATTTTTTTTATAAGAACTAAAATAAAAAATTGCTACAATAATTTTTATGAATAAAATCATTTAAGTGTTTAATTTATTTTAAATGCTCTAGACTTAGACATCAAATTAATCCTTAGAGTTACAATTACTAGTCATTTTTAATTAGTCCTTGAAATTATAAAGAAAATCATTTTTAATCATTGAAATTACCGTAATTCATTTTAGTCTCTACTGTTAAGACTTGCCCATATGATTTCTTACTTTTGACAACTGTCAATCATTTTTTTTTTTATCATTAACTTTGATACAGATAAGTCAATTTAATCCTTGACTTTATTATACATTAATCAATTCAATGTCTATATACATTACTTTTCTCGCTCTAAAAGGACAAATGGATCCAAATCTGTAAGAAACTATAGGCTTCTACTTGCAAGGATAGTTGATTTTCTTAAACAGGGGATCAACATTCAATAATAACAATAACAAATTTATGGCACGTGGGAATTTTTGGGGGTGAGTTTTAATTGAAGAGTTTATTGAGTTGGTTGACTAAAAGCTTTGGGGCATTGCAAGATGCCCAGTGGCTTTTCATGTGTTTGGTCACTTCGAAATGCCTTTGAAGAACGTTCCATTTCTTTTGAAGTTGCTTCAAACTTGCTCCATCTCTCTAGTACACCTTTCTCTCTATAATATATGCATAGTTTAATATCAGTATACCTTTTGCTTTTCTTGTTGGATTTTATCTTAAAATCATAGATTCTCTTGGATATCTTGGTTCAAGAGAAAGCCCAGAGATTTTTGTTCTGTTTTGATAAAACTTTAGAGATGTATCTCAAGTATTTTTGAAGTTATTTTTAATAAAAATCGGAATTTTACTTTGCTATTGCTACCACTAACATTTAATATAGATATTCGGTATGCAAGTTATATTTTTAATAAGTTAGTATACAAGCTATTAAAATAAAATTTTAATTTAGATACAATTTTTTCAGTAATTTTGGTATTACTTTCATCAATTTAAAGTTTTCCTTTAATAATTTGTGTAATAAATATTTATCTTAAATATCAATTTAAAGGATTGAGATGAAACTTCAATTTTGATTAAAACAAATACTAAAAATACTTTAAGGACTAATTCTAATTATCCTTGAGAAAACTACAAAAATTGCAAGCCTCAAATGAAAGTGCATTTTAAGAACAAAATGGAGTAAAGAATGAAAACTCTCTACTCTCAAGGGGTACAGAAAGATGTAGAGGCACGTGATGATTAATTTGATGGTTGCATATAGCACGCCACATCCCCCATGCAGACAGCAGCATCATTGCATGCTTAATGTTTGCAATAGAGGGCGTAGACAAGCAGGTGGGCCTTTTCCTAGCTACATTCAAAAAACTAAAAAACACACAAATTAAATAATGACTTTCTTTTGATGGACACACTACTAGAAAAAGTAGTTTTCACAACACACAGTAACGACATTGGTTAAAAATAATCATTGTAATATAATATGTGGTGGCAGTTTTATAATTATCAGTTAAAAAATGATAATAATGTTGTAGAAACTCGTACTTGAATAAGAAAGTTGAAATTTCCACAACGATTATTTCATGGAAACCGATGTGGTATGCACAGTATGTAGATAGTCACGTCACACTCAATGACCTCACTCGTGTGGGATCATTGAATGTGCATGAGTATGATCCTCTGCTAAGTGAATTGTGTGCAAAATGTCATGACATTTAATTTCATGATTTGTTCTTTTTTAAACAAAGTATTCTTACAAATATTATGGGCGACTTTGGTTTAACATCAGGTTTAATGAACACACATTTTAATACATATTTTGTGAGAAGTAAGAATTCATAATTTTTAATTAATGATCGTTTGGAAATCTCTCAATGAAAAAATCAAACACGCACAGTGTATTCTTAGCAAGTGATTTAAGTTATTTTTTATATGTTTTTAGTAGTTGGAAATTTTATTTGACGAGTTTAGCAAATTATATTTTTTTATTAGATTGTAACTTTTTTTTAGATGTTATTTTAAATAATGTTTTTTACTTTCTCTAGTCTTTAATATAAGATACTTGTAACAAAATTACACATGCCAATCAAAATAGGTAATGTGATTGTATTGGTTTTTTTTAGAAAGATATTACCAATGTATCAATTTTACCCTTTTATCTTTGTTACAGACTTACGGTGATGTGAAAACATTCAAGTCTGATAACATTTTTAATTTTTTTTTAAAGGAATAAAGTCTAATAACATTATGCAACACTATAAATAAAACATACACATACTTAAAATATTTAATAAGGATAAAAAATGAAGAATATGTTTTATATAAATTCTAAAATGTCTTGTAAAAACACCATCAATTATCATTATTAATAATAATAGTAATTATTATGTGATTTTTTTTATTTTTACTCTTTTTTTGGTGAATTTATTTTCACTTTTTTTATTATATAAGATATTGATAATGATATATGATAGATTTATTTTATTATTTTTTTTAAAATTTTATTTAACATTATTTATTTTTATCATTACACTAATTAACATAAAAATTATGACATATATTTAAGTGTATATTATTTTTACTGTTATTTTAAACTTGATTGAAAATATTTTAAGATAAATTGTAAAATTAATAGTAAAATACATTAAAAATATATAATAATTGAAACTAAAAGATACAATTAAAATAACTTATCTATAAATAAATAAAAAATATTATTTTTTATCAACAAGTTCAGGAATCTAATTAATAAAAAAAGCTCAAGGACCCAATTAAAAATTATCAAATAATAAGTTAATTCAACCTAAATTAAAAGTGTTAAATTGGACCATATCTTTGCTGGCTAGGTCTGTAATGTTTTGTGGAAGGACACCGTAGGTCTAAGGCTCAAGGTCAATTAAGCAGACCTATAAATTTGGACCATTTCTTTGCGGGCATGATCTGCATTTTCTATGGAAGGACACCATAGGCCGAAGGTTAAAGGTCAAGCAGGCCTACAACATGACCATATCAATTAATATTGTCAACTTCAATGGTTGGCTTACCCCATCAACAATAGACTTGCACTTTTAAGCAGAATCCTACTGATAATAAACCTAAACCAATGGTAAGCGCACATGGCAGACAAAATTAAAGAAGAGAAAATAGCTTATTTATAGTCGTCTAAAATTTATTTAGACTCTTATTTAATTATAAATTATATGATAAATTTATGAACTTTTATGATTATTATTTTTAAAATCATTAAGAATAATTTTTTATTAATGTAAATTTTTTTGTATAAACAATACAAAAGTATATAACCATAAAACTCTTAAAAGAATGTGGATTTCTGGATGGTTTGCTACTTGCTAACACTTCCCCCTTTTCGGAATAAAATAAAAGTTTAATATTTATGGATTAATAATGTTAAATAATTTTATATTGTTATTCAATTATAAATTATAATTTGAATTACTTTAAGATAATTATTTTAAAAGTTAACAAACTTATTATACATGATTAATTATGACCGAATAAATGTGTAAAAACAAATTATACTTAAAATACATAATCCTCTTTCTTATAAAATACCAAAAAAAGAGTGATCCAAATTTGACGAATATGCAGCACCAATGTAGACCTCAGTGGCTTATCCAGCCACTATTGTGGCAGTTCTTTAGGTGCTTAACTTAATTTACCCACCACCCACCCTATCATCTCATTCATAAATCACACACAATCTTAATCATCAACCACCATGGCTTCCACCACTCTATCTGCAGCAACCCCTTCACAAGTAAATGAATGATATAATTAAAAACAAACAGTAATTTTGTGTATAATAAAGTCTAGCTAGTCTAACTGATCTTTTGATTGAGCCTTTATGAGCTAGTCCATCTGACAGTGTGTGTGTTTGGTTTCAGCTATGTTCCGGAAAGAGTGGGATATTCTGTCCTTCTCAAGCACTGTTTGTGAAACCAATGAAGAGCCAAATGATGGGAAGGGCAAGGGAGTGAGAATAACATACCAGGCCACCAGTTTTCCTGCAGATAGAATCCCAGACATAGGGAAAAGACAGCTCATGAACCTGCTTCTTCTTGGTGCGTTTCACTCCCTACTTCTAGCATGCTTCTCCCATATACCTATTTCTTTGTCCCTCCAGGGTCAGTTCTTTCTACATTCTCACGGTGCGTGTTTGGTTTTTTGTTGGAAGGCCACCAACCCACGACTGAATCAAAAGTTTTGAATTTTTATTTCTCACAAAACAAAACGTGTATGGAAATCTATGCCTGTTTAATCTAATATTAAACCAAAGACACTCTTAATCACGGATTTCCTGCATTCACACGTTCACACCATTATGAATTGGCAATACGGGAACAAGATCATATGTTTCTTATATCATATGCATATTTTAAGTTAGACTTAGCCACATAGAATATGGGTGGTCTAATCTTCATCCAACAGTTTCAATTGACCAACAGTGTGAATGCATGATTTTTTTATTTTTTTTGGATTTTGACGAGAATTTCATGTAATACAATGCAAATCCAAACATACTATTAGAGAAAACACATTACATACAGATTCACCAAATTTTTTGAAATTTGAATATCTATAACCTAGTTGCTGTTAATAGTTCAAATGTAATGCATCATGTCATAATAATATATTGTACTGGCCTCAATTGACCATCATCAACCAATCCATAATAACCGCAATGAGACTGTTGACCTGGGAGAATCCTTTCTTTCTAGAATATTATGCATGAATACCTTTTGCTATTTGATACCTTAGAAACAAAGAGATAAAAAAGAGAAAAATGTAAATATGTTAGGTAATATTATATTATAAGAAGAAAGAAATAAAGAGTGTCAAAATATATTTGTGTTCATATATCATAACCCGGGTTGAGGAGGACTATCGAATTGATTGGTTCTCACTGTTTGGAATGTTGTCTCCATTCTTTCACTTTGTTTTCTTGGCCCAGACGGGACACAGAGAGATGTTGTAGACAAGAAATAAAGTGAAGGATCAGCTATATTATCAACTTTTTACCTGCCAAAATGTACTGTTTATGAAAACAATTCTATCCTAGTTTCTTGATATATCTTTCAAAATCTTCAACTTTTTAACCAGAATGGGAAAAATTTACAGGGCAGGGCCTTCTACTGGTGGTACTGTAGCCAAGGATCCCATTGGAAATGATGTAATCGCAGAGAAATGGCTCGAGACACATGGACCTGGGGACCGCACACTTACTCAAGGACTAAAGGTAAATGAACAACATTTTAGTGTTCAAATGTTCCCAAAGATCTTCAACAAGATGCATATTACTTGCATGTATTATTAAAAACAAAAGATTTTTCAGAATATGAGTTGGTAGTCAATGACAATGTGGCCTGAAGAAAGGTTCTGGTAAATAAGTTTGTAAAGTAAATTAAATTCAGAAGGATTTTATTGATGACATTTCTCATTGATTATTTCCTTCAAATCTTGGTTGTTTATCTTTCCTCGGGAAAAAAATTGATGTTAATGCAGTATGTCTATTTTATTTGCGAAGAATTGAGAAAAATATTTGCTATTTTATTTCATAAATAATTATAAAATTGTGGCCTTATATTTACTAGTATATTATAAAAATCTTTGAAAGTAAGAATTAAAACAATGTGATATTTTTGTAATTTTTTTGTGAAACGAGACAAGGATCCCAAATTTAATTAGCTTTGAATTTGTATTGTCATTGTCAAAATCTAAGGTTCTGCCTAAGATGCCAAAATTATTTTTTGTCAAGCTTCCAACTTAGATTATGTTTGGTTTGGTTTCTTGTTTAGTTATCTTGAATGTACGTTTGTCTTGCTAACCTTAATTTGGTGATATATTTGGTTTCTTGTTTAGTAACTTTGCACATATATTGACTCTAAACTGATAAGTGCTATACATACGTCACGTCATTTGTATACTGAAATCACATTATAATTATCTCATTTTCTTTTCTTTTATTGTTTCTTTTGTGTTAAAACAGTAGAAACTTAGCTTCTTTTGAATTTTTATCTAGAAGTTAATTATTTCTTAGTAATTTTGGTTGTACTTTTATATTTAGATGTAGCAGAGGCATGAAAGATGATTGAAGAACTAAAGTGTCACACTCAGCGCGAGATCCTCATTTAGTGAGTCAGAACCGCTCAGTCCAAGCAAGTTCGCTTACCACAAGAAGCCATATTGGAAGATAGTCGTCATGAGCAAGCTCACATCCTGTTAGAAATGTGCTCTCAGTGAGAGCATCGTGCTAAGCACACAAGAAAGTTCTGATTGACCAATCAATTGGTGAAGTATTTAAAAAAAGGAAACATTCATAAGAATACTTAGGAACGAAGAAAGCTACAAAAGTAGAGGAACATAAAGCAGAGGAAGCAAAGAAGTCATTGTTGAAGGGAATCACGTTCTGGAGCTCTGGTTGATCCGTTTCACTCAATTTCTCTTTCATTTTCTTCCATTTCATTCCACCTTTTATATTTGTAAGTCTCTCATGACAATGAGAGGCTAAAACCACCTGTTGTTGGGAGCTCTGCAAATCAAACTCTCTTTGATGTAATGATTCTAAACTATCTATTATTATGATGTTTTAATTATTTTTCTTTCATGAGCTCATTCACATGGTTGTGGTCTGATCATCCATTTTCATGAACTGTTTAAAGATTTAGACATTGGGAAATGTTTATATGCTAAGAACTTCGAAAGAAGATCTAGGTGATCCATGTCTAGAAATAAAGTGGTATTGTCTAGCTTTTTTTATGCATCTCTATTCGTAATGCACATTATTTAATATAACTATTAAGGGATTAGGAGCGATATTAGGTGGTTTAGGCTCTCTCACTTCAGGGATCATGGCTAGAGTATGTTAGAAGATGCGGGTAATAATCATATTCATTTTAAAAAGAGAAAAAAATCAATTACGATTGCTTCAAGAGTAGTTCTAGTAAGCGGAGCCTCCAACACGTTCCTTAACTCATCACCAACACCATCTCACAACTCCGAGCATTTGTTTTCTTAACATTTCATGTTTCTTGCTTTGTAGTTAATTCACTTTAATTTATATTTGTACTTAATCAATGAACAAGATTCGATTTAAGTCACAAATTACTTAAACATTATATACATGTGTGTGTATATATATGTGTATATATAACTCTAAATACAAACAAAGTTCTTGTGGACTCAATATTCGGTCTTATCATTTTATTATTACTTGTACAAATTGGTACGCTTGTCAAGGAGTCAACACAAACCAAGTCTCATATAAAAGCAATATTAGGATTGCTTTTGCACTACTAAAAAAAGGTTTTTTTACGACACACTACTATAAAAAAGGCATTTAACGACGGTTAAAAAACATTTTTAACGACGATTATGAACCGTCTTTATAACCAACGTCGTTGAAAGTTAACACCATTAACGATGGTTCCAATAAAAACCATCGTAAAAAATTTGACCTTTCTAAGACTGTTCTTAGGTAAGAATTGTCTTAGAAAACTGACATTCTAAGACGGTTCTTACCAACAACTGTCTTAGAAAGTGTATATCCTAAGAATCGTCTTAAAAATGTAGGTTTTTAAGACGGTTGTTTGATAAGAACCATTTTAGAATGTATGTTTTCTAAGATGGGTTAACATAAGAACCGTCTTAAAAAAAATACTTTCTAAATGCATTCAACAAATTTTGACACTGGTCATAGCCTTCTCAATGCATTTGAACCTAACTAAATATACTAAATGGCTACCAAAGTAAACACATGCATTGAAAGACAAGATGTCCACAAAAAAAAAATACTGCAAAAAAAATTTCTTAACTAAACCCATGTAAAAAATTCCAAGGAGTCAAACACATTAAAGGCCACCGAATTTTCAACCCCACACAACGCTGAATCAAACACATTGAACCAATGATTGTGACTCCCTCTTAGTCTCTCTCTATTTCTTTATTCAAACAATTTTTGTGTAGTTCAACTCTCTCTTCTCTGATAAACAACCACTCAATTTTTGTGTCCTTTTTTTTTTCTTTTCTTTTAAGTTAGAATCTTGTCATTACTACTCATTACTGAAATCAGAAACATAAACCTTATTTGAAATTAACCGGAAAAAAAAGAAGCAAGATCATGGTACCATTAAGTTAACTCCATCTACAACTATCTTTCTATCCACCCTTCTTGTCTCAACTCTCAAGTCATGGCATTTTCTTTCACTCAACGATTCTTCCTTTCTCCTTTAGTTCTCCTTTTCCTTCTCCTCATTGCTCTCTCTACTTCTTCTCTTACTCCCACTTGTTTTCCTGGTAAGCTCTTAATTTGTATTGGAGTTTCGGAAAACTAAAACTCAAGACAAGAAGTTTCTTTGTTAATATTTGGGTTTTGTCGTTTGTTGCATACAATGTTTTTTATTCTCAAGCATCGCATGCTGGGAGGAGCCTTCTTTCAAGCTAAAAAAAGTTGGTGATTTTTGTTATGTTTTATTTATTTTTCCTCCCTATGCATTTAGATCTACCATCATATTAGCTTCTTTAAAAAAGAAAGCTCCAACATATATCTAACCACTAAGGGCATGCATTAACAGGTATGCAATTTAATTAGCACTCTCAAGTTAGAACTTTTGCGTTAAACAGTTAGAAAAAGAAAAACAGAACAACAAAATATGACCAAGATAACCTAGTATATTGCTATACAAATCCTCCAACACAAAGGAAACAACAAAAGAGCTATGATGATGAATATTGACCACATGTCTCTTGATTCTCTTTCTTATCTTTGAATCATGAAGGCAGGTTGTCCTGTGAATTTCAAGTTTTTAAACTACACAATAATCACAAGCAAATGCAAAGGACCTTAGTACCCTCCCAAGCAATGTTGTGTTGCATTGAAAGAGTTTGCTTGCCAATTACTTTTTTTTATTTGCAATATAATAAATGATTTCATTTGTATTAGTCAACACAGTCATTTGAATTCTCCTTAGTGTTTTAACAAAATCCAAAAGAATACAGAACAAGAGACTAAGACCAATTTATCTATATCAAGGCTTGCGACATCGACAGTTGTGGCTACTAAGATTTTCTTTATCTGTTGCTCAACAAGAGCTAAATTTTCAGCAAGGCTAATCCAGTCAGTTCCAATCATAAACGTTGGTTTCCATATGCCTCGCGTATCTTTAGCTGAAAAGTAGCTTGCAATGGTAACCAAATAAGCTGGAAGAAAATCAGCTAGATCTTTGAAGCCTGAGAAAACAAAGAACTTGAAAATCAAATTACACTACAAGCATACTAAACAAGGTTTCAAAAATCAGTATTACAATACAACCCAGTGCAAATTTCCCAAATATATGTGGTTCACTATCAATATTGTTCCGGGATATATCAATATCAAGATATATCACTCTTTGTTCCACTAAGATTGAAATGAGATTGCATTTTTAAAGTGAGAATAAAATTATCTTGTGGTAAATAATGTGTAAACTTGTTAAACTATTCCACGATAGTAGTGGGGAGTCATCAAGGTGATAAAAAGATGGGAAAATTTATTGTGATTTGGACATGACATCAATTTTTTTTTTTTAAAAAAAAAACCTTTTACTAACACCTCCTACAAGGGAGGTGAACGTAATGGTTAAAAAAAAGCAGGGAGTGCTTATGTAATTACATGAAACCTCAGGGAGGTGTTACTATAATTTGCTCTAAAGAAAAACCTTCACTCTCTCACTATGATTGACAAGTTCAACAATTGCCAAAATTCCTAATTATGTCTATGCTGCAAATTCAGTTTGAAATTTAATTTACTGTCTTCTTTACAGACAATTAGTCTAGGTCATTAACTTTAAGCTCACTTTTCTAAGTAATAAGATTGTTCTCAATCCAAGTTCCTTAAGAAAAAAAAAAGGTGTTTAATTTCATGTACATACAACACTTTTGGTTCTCCTACCTAAACCAGGACTGTAAACCGTAGACAAAATCATCTTTGGGCTTTTTAACCAACAAAATAGGACCACTCATTCCTAGCCAGAGTTTAAGTACTTTATTTTTTGGGACAGACCATAAGGTGTCCCCCAAAACTAAAAAGGGGAGGGACTAACCACTATATCTCAGGTATCAGCGTAGCTCAAATCACAAGGTGCATCCAGTGGGTTTCAAACCTTGAACTGCAATGTTTAAGAGTACTTGGATAAGTAATTGGCTACATTTCAAAATACTCCAAACAAGTATATATTTATATCATAAGACCTTCTATATGTACTGCTTCTTGTTTAAAGTGGGAAATGGAAAACAAATTTATTTATGTGTAAAAGCTCTTTACAACATATGATACAAAATATTGGAATTCATACAATGAACTCTTAAATAACTTGGCCAATATCATAGTCTCCACTACAACTCCAGATGTACCAAACTTCACCTTAAATAATTCAACCACTATATATGATAAATATTTTCAAGCATATTGTATCTCACATATACATGAGAATTATAGGGGGAAAATAGTAGTATATTAAAGCAATTTGTTCTTGTAATACTCAAATGAAATGATTAGATTCATAAAGAAAAACCAAATGCTTAAATTTTAACATTTTACACGAATAATTAGCATATAGCTTGCCTAATTCATTAAACAATTATTAGTTCAAATACCCAACAAGTTACTTGTTTAAAATCAGAAACTCAGAATCCACAGGTCACTTAATAAATATACTTAAAGCATATTTCAATCTAGCACTCACACACCAACTAATCGCACTTCGATACACATCCTATTATGCACCACAATTCAATAACAACAGTCATATACATAAGTTAAGCATCTCTCAAACACCATTCACAACTCACCAGTCACAATTTAACTATACAATTGAACTCTCTCACAACCAATATAATCAGCACTAGACTGAGCATATTTCTCTTAATTGGAAACAATTACATCAATTTAAATAATAAAAGGACAAATTGCATTAATTAAAACAATTACACCTACAAGTCTCAGTGATCACAATTCATATATTTTAACCATAACCAACCATCAAACTTAGTATAAAAAGTTAATTCATAACTCATTCCCATATTCCCTAGTTAGTCAAGCATAACTCACTCCATTAAAGATTTTAAGCCCTTAAAGACATTATGAAACAAATCTCACAACATGGGTAGCATTTTCAAGGATGTAAAGCCAAATGAAATCATAATGAGGAATTCTCCAAAGGTATGTGTACCCAATTAAAATAAACTGTTTTTTTTTTCATGTGCTTGTTTAAATTATTTTTTATTTAAAATAAACAGTATTTAAAAAAACAATTTTTATCTGCTTCTTAATAAAATATTTTAAAAAATACTTATTTTAAAATTACTTCTTTCAAGTTTAAACAAATTCACCTAATATCCTCAAATTACAAGTAAAAAAAAAATAGAAACTACAAACACGCAATAAAATAGTTTCACTAAGATTTTTTTCATTTTAGACTAAATTATAATTTTAATCTCTTATAATTTTTAACGTGTGAGGTTGATTTTCTTTTTTTCATGATTTTGGTTATCTTATTTTTAATTTTACACGCAATCAAATTTTAAACTACAAACACGCAATCTCATTTTAGACTACAAACACGCAATCAAATTTTTAATTTTACACATATTTTTTTATTTTTTTTTCAAATTGAACTTTAGACCTAATATATTTAGTTTAAGATAGCATAAAAATTAAAAACCACAATTTAATTAATTAAAATAAAAAATAAAAGAAATAATGTATCTTTATATAACACAATAAAATTATTACTATTGAGCAGTATTACGTGTGTACATATGTATTTGCGTGCGGATCAGCATGACCCAATCTAATCTATATGAATTCGACAACATGATCTAAGTAGAAACCTGAATTCAACCCATTGCAAATATTAACAAATAGAAAAATATGAATTGATTAAAAGTACTCATACCGTAGGCTGAACCTAAACTTCGACACCACCCAACCTTTCTTATCTTTTTTTCTTTTAATCATATGATGATTTTTTTGATTCGTTAAGTTTTTCAAATATAAAATATAAATATATTAACCTTTATCTACTTTTCAGTTATCCCTAACAATAAGGAATTCCGCGTAAAAAAAACAATAAGGAAATCATAAAATTATATAATAAAAAAACAGGATGAAACGCTAAAAGGTCAAACAAATAAATCAAGTAAAAAAAATGTTAATAATGAAAGCCTACCATGTGAATAATTTTGCAACAAATTATAAATTGCACACGCAAGGCAGTTAAAGTGAGAATGCACGGTGCAAAACAAGTTTGGAAAACGGATACATCGGTTAATCACCCCTTTTTTCTGTCCACAAATATATCGTCCAAGGTTGAACTAGAATTAAGTAATATTCTTGTGCCTAACATCTTTCATTATACTCACATAGAAGACACACTACACATATATTTGACTTTTAGATTTTGAGTTATAGAAAAGCATTAAGCAGGTAGTGGCAGTGGCAGGATTCAAAACTTCCTTTTGTGTTACGTACCCTTATATAAGATTACGTATTTAGATTCTGATTCCACCCCCACCCTGCCCCACCTATAAGATCGTCCTATATCTCTCTCTATGTGAGCTTTATCTTGTATTGATAGAGTATGTTCTTCACTCACTTTCTTCTTATCTTTTCTGCATTTTTATCTTTTTAGTTTCATCTTTCACTTCTTTGAATTCTGCTTAGGAAATTGATCATAGACACCTATGTGTTATTGGATATATCTAGAAAGGTATAGAGATAGACGGAAAATAATGTAAATATATATGTGATATAATGTGACAAGAAATATCTATATATGGTGTAGTATGCAATGTCCTTGTATCATTATTCTTCTGCTTAATTAATGGGTTTTCCATTAAAAGGTTTTTATTTTGTGTGGTCACAATATCACATGCTAGGGTGTATCTGCAACTTGTATTGTGCCAATGGGTGATTTCTTGCTTGTTTTTTGTCACCTGGGCTGTACAGGAATTTATTAGTATAGTGGTGAAAACTACTCGGAATATGGTTGACTTTTTCACTCATAAATTGTGGTCTTGTGAATGTCATGAGGCCAAAATATGTTTGTGGTCATTCTTTCGTTTGTTGTTTTCTTTTCTTTACGTGTGTGGTATGGCTTAATTTCATGCACATGACACGTGGGTTGTGAAGCTGTTGGTGGTTTGGTGTGCCATGTCAAGTGGCATGCAATACAGAAACTGAAACCATGGATGTTTTTCCATGTATCACCTTGACCAAGGTTTTGTTTTCCACCATGTTGCAGAGATTGATACAAGAGAAGAATCTAAGGCAGCTATGGAGAACAATGAGCCTCCAAGGCGTCTTGAGGTGATTTAATTTATCACTTTAGTTCCAGGAACATATAAACATGTATTACTTCTTAATTTAAATTCTTTGGCATTAACAGGGAAAACATGCTGCAATGGCAGTTTGCTGGCTTCTTGGCACTGGGTGCCTTTTCGCGTGGAACAGTATGCTGACTATAGAAGATTACTATGTTTACTTGTTTCCGGTAATTAATATAATATTGTTAATCTGGCTGCTCATTCCTTTGCTTTAGTAGAGCAATTTTGTGAATTGGAGATGAGGCACAATTCCAATTTGGACTACTTCAACTTTAATTTTTCTGTCAAATAGTGCTTCATAGTATGGATAAAGCCAGTCTGCTAAAAGTTAAGGAATTGGCTTGAGAACTCTGAAGTTTCTTCAACAAGTTCACAAATTGTAAGGAAAATAGTAGAGTTAATCAACCTTACAGATCATGTATTTTGATAACAAAGAATAGATGACAGAGCTTGAAATTGGTTTTTATTTTCAGTTTATGTTTTTCAGCTTCGATATTCAACCGTAGAGTATAGGATGAATGATTGATTAATTTCTAGTCATTGTCATGGTTTGTTTGCGTCTTATACAAAAAATTATAGTAATGATTTGTGTTGATCACTCTACTAAACTTTCTGAACAATAAATTTAACTGGTTATAATATTTTAATTTGTTTTACTGATCTTCCTACACTCCAATACATATTCTAGCGATCACAGAGTGTTTTGTTCAATCCATTTGCACCTTGCATTTTGCAGTTCTTAAATGTTGTTCTTGTTATAATTTATATAACCGGATCGGTTTGGAATAGAAAATCTTTAATTTCCTTTTCTGTTTTGTGCAGAAATACCACCCGTCTAGGGTGCTTACTCTTGTATATCAGCCATTTGCAGTTGGAACACTAGCAATACTGGCTTACAAAGAGGACAGAATCAATACAAGGATAAGAAACTTATTTGGATATACTCTTTTCTTCATAAGCACTTTGTCGATCTTAATTGTAAGTCCTTTTCACTTGTTTGTAATTTTTTATTACGTTTTAGGATATGGTTCTGACTTTTGATTTGATTTTTTTTTAATCTGCCAAAGTTGGATTTAGCAACATCTGGTAAAGGAGGCCTTGGAACTTTTATTGGTATATGCGTAATTAGTGGTGCATTTGGAATAGCAGATGCTCATACGCAAGGTGGAATGGTGGGAGACCTGTCCTACATGCTTCCAGAATTCATTCAGGTTTGGAATTAGTGAATTACTATGAAGTTTTAAGCAATTCCTTCAACATATGCATTTTTTTTCTTATATGGTTTTGTTTTTGTAGTCTTTCCTTGCTGGCTTGGCAGCATCAGGTGCACTAACATCTGCTTTGAGGTTGATTACAAAAGCAGCCTTTGAAAATTCTAAGAATGGTCTTCGCAAAGGAGCCAGTAAGTTCAGCTCTCCAGAGCTTAAGACATTTGATAATGTAGAGTTTAGCTGCATTAATGTTTAACATTGAAAATTGTAAAAAATATTAGCTTCTGCAGTTTTATAAGTAGCCTGTATTTCTATTTTGTCAATTTATGTCAGAAACAAGTTTTCAAATTGATTTTTAACTCTCTTCATACAACTCATGAAGATATGTGGTTTATTGAAGATTGTGGAATTAATTATTTTAGTAAGATATTGACTCAAGATATGGGTCCTATGTGAGGTGAGGATGGTGTGATTTATGTAGCTAACTTCACTTAGTAGAATAAGACTTTATTATTATTGTTGTTGGAAGAAAACATTGCTGGTCTAAGTAGCAATATCAATTTCTTCCGATGCATAAAAAAATTGTAATGATTGTTTATTTCTTGTTTGATGTTATTTAACTTTATACAATAAAGATTGTTGCACATGACACATACAAATAAATTAGGTACTGATCACTTGTCATTCTACTCTGCCCCTGCAGTTATGTTCTTTGCCATATCAACATTCTTTGAGCTTCTTTGTGTTCTTCTCTATGCGTTTGTATTCCCTAAATTACCAATTGTGAAGTACTACCGTTCAAAAGCAGCATCTGAAGGATCCAAAACAGTATCAGCTGACCTTGCTGCAGGTGGCATCCAGATCCCATCTGGAAGAGTACAATTTCTTTTTTTTCCTTTCCTTCCCTTTTCAATGTGACTTTCTTCTTTTCCTTTCCTTCCCTTTTTAATGTGTCACAAAATGTTCCTTATTGTTCAAGATTCAGCTTACAATATTAGTAATTTTTTTCCAGGCCAATCAATATGAAAAAGAAATAGATCGCAAAGGAAATAAGAAACTGTTATTGGAAAACATTGATTATGCACTTGATTTGTTCCTAATATATGCGCTTACACTTTCAATTTTCCCTGGATTCTTATCAGAAGATACTGGATCACACAGTTTAGGCACCTGGTATGTTCATTAACAACATGGTTTCTTCATTCCATTTATTCTTACATCCCTTTAGACATAAAATCTTCCACCCTCTTTCCTGTTCTTTTATGACCGGACACATGACATACATTAAGAATTTAAAATTAGTGTTGTTGTGTGTGATTCAGAAATTACTAGGTCATTTAGGTGTCTAGGACCATCGTATAAAGTGTTCACTAATCTTTACATGATACATAATTTTGTGTTATTAATTATTTCTTGTAAATTGAAAAACTTAAATATGTATCACATGAAATTGGTCGGAAATATGGACACAGGATGTTTTTGGACTACTTAATATTTTTTTTATGTAATTTATATGTGCCAATATAACAGTTTCATATTTTCAATTCCTTCAGGTATGCACTTGTTTTAATAGCTATGTACAATGTGTGTGATCTGATTGGAAGATACATTCCACTCTTGAAATTTCTAAAGTTGGAATCTCGAAAAAAGCTGACCACAGCAATTGTTAGTCGCTTGTTATTTGTGCCGGCGTTTTATTTTACTGCGAAGTATGGCACACAGGGCTGGATGATAATGTTGACATCTTTTTTGGGGTTATCCAATGGCTACTTCACTGTTTGTGTTCTCACTTCAGCACCCAAAGGTTACAAGGTAGGTTTGTTAAACAACCAAAAATTTCAAGGGGTTTTAGAATTCATGTTTAGATTGATTAATCTTGTGCATTTTTATTTTATGTTTGTAGGGACCGGAACAAAATGCCTTGGGAAATTTGTTGGTGTTGTTTCTTCTTGGAGGTATCTTTGCAGGGGTAACACTTGATTGGTTTTGGTTAATAGGTAAAGGGTGGTGAGATCTTAACTATGCCAAACTAGAGAAATGGCTGAGGCATTATTCAAAATCAGATAGGTGTTTCTTTACATGCTTTTAGCATATGTTTAGAGTACTTCTGTTGTGTATAACCTCATTTGAAAGAGAAAAGAGACCGTTGAACTTGAGACTTCTGAAATGCATGAAGATTGATTCTAAACACCAAGGGGTCCATCAAGTAAAGCAAGATTTACTTAGCTTTAGTGTTATCTAGCAATTTACTTCTTAACGTTGAAAACCAAATAATTTGGTGATGGTGTTAAATTTAGGGATCAGAATTTATTGTGCGAATAATGGAGACCAAAAATAACAATTTTAATAACCAAATTAATTGTAAGTTGTCGATTTTAAAAATTAAATATGTTTTTTTTAATGAAAGATCAAATTGACTTGTAATGCAAATTTTAAAGATTAAACTAGTAAAGGTTTAAGAGATTAAATTGACTAAATTTTCACAGTTGTATACTTTCAGAAATAAAAGTGTGATCATTTATTTTTAAAAATTGAGTTATTAAATTTACTGTAAATGTGTATTTTTTTTTCTGAATTTATTAGGCAGTATAAGTATATGGTTGTCATGAGTACCTGAATGTCATATGTAAAAAAAGTTTACTTTTTAATTGGTATCTGAAATCAAACTTTCAGTCATTTTGTCTTAAAATTAATTATTTATTGATATTTTATTCCCTCAACTTAACTATATAATATAATTTTGGTTCCTGAGAGCACTTTTGAATTTATAATTAAGTGTCACACTACATATATAAATTATTAGTATATATGATATTTGTTTTTAGTGATGACAATTATTAATAATGATGAAAATTGAATGAAAAATAATTTTTAATTATAGAAATAAAAAATATTATATTTTATATTTGAATTTACTATTAATCTATTTATTATATTTTATTAAACTAAAATTCTAACAAATAATATTATAACAGTAAAAACAGCAATATAATTGAATTGAAAATAAATAAACATCTAAAAATTAAATTAATTTTTCATAAGAATTAAATTAAAAATGTGTATTATGTAAATATATAGATACTAACAAATAATTTATTTTAAAAGTCAGTATATATTATATGCTCCAAATGATAAGCTGACAATTACCTTCTCCATTGAGAATATAATGAGTTAATTATATTTTATGCTCAATTTTTTAGGTCGTATATTTTTAACTTATAATGGATTATGTCTTCTAATAATCAATCATTGAATAATGATGTGAAAATTATAAAACAA
This sequence comes from Glycine max, assembly GCF_000004515.6. Taxonomy (NCBI): domain Eukaryota; kingdom Viridiplantae; phylum Streptophyta; class Magnoliopsida; order Fabales; family Fabaceae; genus Glycine; species Glycine max. The sequence goes on from NC_038248.2 coordinate 9,644,212, forward strand.
TATATAAGAAAATGGTTCTAACACTTTTATTTTTTAAAATTAATTAATTAATTAATTAATCTAACATTCTACGCATACCAATGACATATAAGATAATGACTTCCAAAAAAAACTTAATTTGAGTATAATATCTCTAGTTTGGAACCTTAAAGACTCTTGTTAGTAATATCCTAGATTTAATACTTACTATTATGAGATAATTACTCATAAATTAGTTTCATATTTATTGTATAATTTAAATGACAAAATTACAAAAAGAATAGAAATGAGAGAATATGATAATGTTAATGATAATAATTTTATGTAACATGACGCTTAATTGAAAATTTAAAAGTATTTTTAAGGACCAAAATGATTATACGTGTTAAGTTCATATACCCAAATATCAATAAATGGTTAAATTCAGGACTAAGACGATAATATTGATTAAATTCAAAGAACAAATTGAAAAGTCAATTTTTGACACGTGATAGTGACATGTGACAATTATACGTGACAACAGTCAATTGTCACGATTATACGTGACAACAGTCAATTGTCACGTCATCACTGAAAGTATCACATAAGTAGAATCATTTGAATTAATGGAAAAAATGAATTATAAAACTAATTTGTCATAATTTTTGTAAATTTGAAGACAAAATGTTATTTTTTTATCTTTTAAATACTTAACTATCAGTCACTAATAAATTTAAGAATAAAAATGAATATTTATCCTTAAATTTAAATAAAAATTATTAAGAAATCAAAATGATGTATAAACTATAATAAAGCGAATGGAACTGTAATTAACACTCCCTCCAAAAAATAAAGCGCGCTAATATGCATTGATAAGTCTCACTGAAACAGTTCTGAAATTTTATCCTCAAAGAATTGAATTGATTGATTAGGGACAGCTTCTAGTGTAAGTGAACTAGTATCTTAACTCGTGCATGCACAGGAAAGATTTATAATATGTAATTTTTTTATATTAAATTTGATCAAACTAAAAAATCTAATCAATATATAAATTATGAATATATTGATAAAACATGGAAGACAATAGGAGTTTTTCAATACATTAACATAAAATTCATCATACTACTTATGTCTATTTAGAGTTTTGACAGCAGTTTTTGGTTGCTATATTTCTAAATCTAATATAAATAATTATTATATAAATTTCATCAAATAATAAAAAGTAATATATATATATATATATATATATATATTAATTATTGATATAATTAAATTTAAAGTTAACCATAAAGTATTGTTTATAAAATATTAATAATAATTATTAAAGTTAAAAATATATATATCAAGCACATGAAATGAGAGAACAAGTAACATGTACTAATATAGTCATTTAATTCTCATTAACATATATGCAGTGCTCATTTTCCCTTTCAAAGACAGAAAATATCATTCTCTTCCTTAAATAATATATTTATAGAATTATTTTCACCCGATTCCTATCTTCATCAAATTTGACATATCTTTGTTAAACAACAACTTACATTTATAGATCCTTCCATATTCAATACTAAATACCATTTGACCTTGGCTTTAAAAGTTAGTTAAAGTAAAAAATAAGTAGAAGTTATTTATTATTTATTATTTTTTTACTTTAAAAACTCTTTTTAAATTAAAAGTTGGACAAAAAAATTTAGTGTATAATCAGAAATATTAAATTCTTTTTTTGTTATTTTATCTTTCAAAATAAGAAGTTTTTTTTTTTTTAAGAAGTTTTAGTGTTTTGCTCAGCTTTTATAAGTATTTAAGAATACGTCGTGTACGGTGGGAAATTTTGTAGAGCCATATGATGAGAATGAAGGGTTAAATACGTGAGGGTGCATCAAAGATAAAAGGTAGCATATATTTTTTTTAAAACAAAATAAAATTACAAATATAAACTTAAAAATACAGCCTTCTCCCATGACCACGACCTTAGCCACCATCTTCTTCGACGACAACACCCACCACAGATCCCACTTGAAGAATCTATTGTCGCTATCAATTCCTCTTTCGCCACGATGGCATCGTCGCCAACAACATAAGATCACCCAAAAATCCTCAAATCATCAATCTTTAACAGATCAAAGCCACCCAACACGATCAAAAACCCTAAGTCACTGCACCGGAGTTTTGTCATCGTTGTGGTTACTCCTTGTTCTTATAGTTCGCCCCCTTGTCGACCTTCTTCATTCCTGTTTTGCCTTCCTCGCTGTCGACAACCACGACGCCATTATGCGTGACCACAACATCTCCTTATGTGGCCACCAATCTTTCCAGATTCACCCTTTTCATTTGTCCCTTTTTCTTCTCTCTCCTCACTCCACCTCTGTGTCCTTCCTCTTAATCGTTTCAATTTCCAACATTGCCACTCACTCACTCACTCACACCCTCTTTCCTCAACAATAGTTCACAACATCGAATGCATAGGAAAGGCCGTGGGCTTCTTCGGGTTTTTTGCTTGGTACACCCTCCCATATGCAGGACCTATCCTGACTTACGCATAATAGCCTGAGTCTTGGTTAGGTTAATACTCCTGGAACATTTTAGAATTGCAAATAGCATTAGCCCATGAAGGGCCCAAGTCCCATCACAGAATGTTTTGTCCTTTTTTTCTCGTGGGCTTATTATGTGCTACCTACTTGTCTTTTCTAATGTCGGATCTAAAACCGAATAATAAAGAAGATTGTCGTATATCAGATTTTCATTTGGTACCAATTTCGGCCTGACCCATCACACCTGAACAAGATCACGTGGTAGGGGTTAGAAAAAGACCAGACACAGTATAAAGTTTTGTCCCTGCTAAAGCATTTTATATAAACTATGTAGTATATTATCTTGTGGACCCAAAGACAATTATATATTGTCCTAAGTAGATGTGACCTACTAACAACGAGATATCCTATTACTTTGTAATAAGAGACCAATTTGATTTTCATGTCAAGTATTTATTGTATCCCTTCTTTCCCAATCTCGTGTCAAGTCTTTATTCTAATACTTCAAATGATTATATTAAATAAAAAAAATATTTTGGTTATTATTGAATATTTTTAGAAATATTTTCAAATTATATTTAGGTAAAAGGTTAAAAGAATAAAGGACAAAACATGGTAGAAGGAAGTGGAAGTGAAAGATAATTGTTAAAAGTAGTGTAATTCAAAATGTAATTGTTCAATTTTATTAAGTTTGTGAAATGCATTAGAGGTTAGCCATAATAGTTGGGTTGTTAACTAACTATGGTTAAACCTTACTTAGTGTATAAATAACATGTAAACCCCGTGTAATAATGTGTGTGATCAGTTTTTTCAAGCATTTTAATTCCCATTCAAGTTTGTTATTGTTCTGTTATTCAAGCTCTCTCCCTCTCTTGTTTGATTCTTCCAAAACCACAACCAAGAAAAGTAGATTAACTCACAATGGAACTCCATACACTCCTCAACACAATGGAACTGTTGAGAGAAGGAATAGAACAATGCTAAATATGGTTAGATGCATGCTGAGAGAGAAGCATCTTCCACATGATTTCTGGGCAGAGGCAGTATCCACAGCTGCTCACATCTTGAATAGATGTCCTACAAAGAGGCTTGACAGTTTGACATCAGAAGAAGCTTGGAGTGGACTCAAGCCTAGTGTGAAACATTTCAAGGTATTTGGCTCACTATGTTATATGCATGTGCCTGAACATAATAGAAGAAAACTAGACTCAAGGGCTCAAACCATGATCTTGGTAGGTTATCACAGTATTGGGGCCTATGAACTTTTTGATCCCTTGAGCAAGAAAATTGTGATAAGTAATGATGTGATTGTGGATGAGACAAAGGAATGGGACTGAAACATTGGTATGGAAAGACAAACCAATGAAACAATAGAAGTTGAACTGGGAGGAGAAGAAATACAGGATGAAGTTCAGATTGACAATGAGCAATATGTGAATGATGAGCAAAATGTGAATGATGGGCCAAATGTGATTGGGGTTATACCTTTGAGAAGGCCACTAAGACAGATATCTCCACCAGTGAGGTTTCAAGACTATGATATCTTCCTTGATGCTGCTATCAATGTTAATGGTGAGCTGATGAACTTAGTGTTGTTAGTAGAAGCAGAACCAGTTTCACTTAAGGAGGCACTAGCTAATCCACATTGGAGAAAGGCCATGGAAGAGGAATTGAGATCAATTTAGAAAAACAAAACTTGGGAAATGGTGAATTTACCAAGTAATAAGAAAGCCATAGAAGTGAAGTGGGTTTTCAAAACCAAAGTCAAGTCATCTGGTGAAATTGCCAAGTATAAGGCAAGGCTAGTTGCAAAAGGTTTCTTGCAAAAGCCTGGTCTTGATTTCAATGAAGTATATGCCCCTATAGCTAGAATTGAAACTGTGAGACTCATAGTTGCAATTGCTAGCATGAGGAAATGGACAATGAGTCAGCTAGATGTGAAGTATGCTTTTCTCAATGGTCCATTAGAAGAAGAAGTATACTCAAGGCAACCACCGGGCTATGAGAAGATAGGCATGGAAGATAGGGTAATGAAGCTGAACAAAGCCCTATATGGCTTAAAGCAAGCTCCAAGAGCTTGGAATAAAAGGATTAATGGATTTTTGCAGAAGCAAAAGTTTCTGAAATGCACCACTTAACATGGAGTGTACTTGAAGGACTATGGAGTAACTGGTGTAGTGATGCTATGCTTGTATGTGGATGATCTTCTTGTCACAGGTGATAGCAAACAAGAGATTGACAAGTTTAAGAAGGAAATGATGGATGATTTTGAAATGTCTGATATAGGCATAATAGCTTATTTCCTAGGTATGGAATTTGTGACACCTAAGAGTGGCATATTCCTTCACCTAAAGAAATATGCAACTGATATATTGAAAAGGTTCAATATGCTTGATTGCAATTTTGCTACTACTCCTTGTGAACCAGGAATAAAACTATATATTGGTGAAGACACAAACTTAATTGATTCAACACTATATAGGCAACTCATTGGTTTATTGAGATATTTGTGTAACTCTAGGCCAGATATTACCTATGGAGTTGGCTTGGTTAGTAGATTCATGGAGAAACCTTGCAAGGATCATCTACTTACACCTAAGAGAATTCTTAGATATGTGAAGGGCACACTGGAATGTGGAATTCTATTTCCTGCAGCAAAAGAAAATTCTGAGACAGAAATTGTTGGTTACACAGATGTAGATTGGAGTGGAGATGTTGGTGATAGAAAGAGCACATCCAGGTACATGTTCATGCTTGGAAATGCTCATATATAATGGTGTTCAAAGAAACAAGAGGTGGTAGCATTATCTAGTTGTGAAGCTGAGTATATCTTAGCTGCTTTTGGTTCAAGCCAAGCCCTCTGGCTAGGAATGTTACTGGAAGAGCTTAACATCAAGTGCAGTAATGTAATGAAGCTCAGGATTGATAACAAATCAGCCATAGACCTTGCTAAGCATCCAATAGTTCATGGATGCAGTAAGCATATAGAGGTAAAATATCATTTTCTTCATGACCAAGTTAACAAGAATAAACTAGCTCTTGAGTATTGTAGAACTGAGGAGCAGTGTGTAGATATGCTAACCAAAGCTTTGAAGCCTAAGAGACTTGAAGAAATGAAGAACAAAATTGGAATGCACAAATTGACAAATTTGAATTAAGGTGGTGTGTTAAAAGTAGTGTAATTCAAATGTAATTGTTTAATTTTGTTAAGTTTGTGAAATGCATTAGAGGTTAGCCATAATAGTTGGGTTGTTAACTAACTATGGTTAAGCCTTACTTAGTGTATAAATAGCATGTAAACCCCGTGCAATAGTGTGTGTGATCAATTTTTTCAGGAATTTTAATTCCCATTCAAGTTTGTTATTGTTCTATTATTCAAGCTCTCTCCCTCTCTTGTTTGATTCTTCCAAAACCACAACCAAGAAGAGTAGATTAACTCCAACAATAATGGTTGACTAAGTTCTAATGTTGCTCCTTTCAAGAAAAAAAGTTCTACCGTTACTTCCATTGATGAATATAAAGTGTAAAATGTTCATATTCTTTTAAAGTGAGTTATATAATGTTTAGTTATATTTTTTTTAGTGTTAATTATGTTTTTTTTAGGATTTTTATTTTATTTTAACTTTATGTATTTTCTAATTCACTTTTATAGGGAAAAAAACGCTGTAAACTTTAAAATAAACAATTAAGAATGGGTTTGTTTCTACGTTTAAAATGACATTTAACTAAGGTCAATTCAATAAATTGTTTTGTTTGAACTCTTAGAAATGTGATACGGGTTGACGCTCTCTTTATTTACTAGAATTTTCCCGCAAGAAAGAGACAAACACAAAGGTCTTGTGGGACTCACATGCTATTTTATCATTATATGAAGGTAAGTATGACAATAATGCCACAAAGTTCTCATCTTAAAATTTTTAAAAACTATTTGCCATAAAAAAATTTAAATTTATTTATATATAATTAAAATTTATAAAAAAAATGAATATTTTTATATTTATAAATTATATTATAATTAAAATTTAAAATAAATAATTATTTAAAAATATAAATGTTATGAATCAGCCCAAAGTGGAGTAATTCAGCACAGAGCAATCCAACACTGAAGAAGAAATAGCAACAAACAAGGTGGAGACAGCCTGTTATGATTAGGAACAAGGAACAACAACAAAATGCAGTAGGTAGTGGAGTGAGCAAGGGTTATCCTTCTGTGGCTGTGCAGTCCAATTCCGTTGGGATTACTTTTTCACTTTTTGCATTTTGCTTTTGCTTTTCCTTCAAGGCAATATGCCACGGCACCACTACCAAAGTGTTAGCAGACCAAGAGCTTATATATAACAAACAATGTATTTAAATGAAAGCAAGCAATATAATCAAAAGTTCCTTTCCTTAATCTTTCCTTTTCTAGAGACACCTAGGTCTCGAAAACTAGGATCCTTATGAGCAGAATTTCTGCTCATAACAATAAAAACATATTTTAAATTCACAATAAATAATTTAAATTATTATATGAGACTTTTAAAATTGGAATGTATAGACCAGAAAAAGAAAATAAGTACACAAATAAAAAATATAAGAATGATAGTCTGACTATCTGAGATGATTGAAAAATATATATTTTGACTAGTAGTGAAATAGTATATAATGAGGAGGGTAAAAAGTGTTAAGAATCTCCAATTAAGTGCGGGGGAAGAGTGAGAATTTCACTAAGAAATTTCAATTTATAATTTAGATGTAAATATTTTTTCTTGCTTTTAATAAAAATTAAAAAAAATTCATAATTATTTTATAAATGATATTACTGTATTAAAAGTAATTAAATATTTTTCTCAAAATAAAGGTCTAATGTTCTAGCATGATAGCCTATGACTCTAACTTATTTTAAACTTCTTTATAGAATAGTTTGTGTAAAATATGATTCTATAAAATTTTAAAAGAACATATATATATATATATATATATATATATATATATATATATATATATATATATATATATATATATATAATTTTAATGAAAAAAGCTTTAAAAAAGGCTTTAAGATAAGTAAAATTTAGGAGATTTTCCTTATTATTTCAAACCACAACATCTAAAAAATACAATATGTAAGAACTTTTAATTTAAAATTAACTTTTTAAAAACTAACAATTAGCTGTAAATTTATTTTTAACACAGTTTTTTTCAGATGTAAAAACGGATTTTTTTAAAACTAAAAAGATTCATAATAAAATTTACTGTTAGCTTGAAAGAAACAATAGATGCCACCGGGTGAAAATAAGTTAAACTGAATTAAGTTTTGCTTAAATAAGTTTAGCCTTTTAAAAAAATTCATCACTTAAGTCTATTATTGTTATAGGTTTTTATTTTTAAGTCTGATGTAATCTATTGAAATGCATGTCTTAATATGTTAGCAGCCTATTTTATATTAATTTTTTGATATAGGTCTAATTTCTCTTCACATGAGCCAACAGATTCATAAAACATTGAAAAAAAATATATATGTAAATCAAATTATATTCTATAAAAATTTAAACCATTATTACTCAAAACATGCTACAAAGGTGGAAATGAGTGAAGTGGGTTTTATAAAGAGCCACCGTATGATAACTTAATTTTAAAAAATAAAATTATTTTGTAATAAGCCCTTATAAATTTTTATCACTCAATAAGCTTATTTTACTTAGGTCAACATATGCTTAATATTTTAAAAAAGTAAATAAATATACGATTTTCATGCATTATAACAGTTTGAATATAATAATAATATAATAAAAAATAGACTTTATATTCTTAAATAGTTTAGTTTGTTAGGCTTAATTTTTTTTTTAAATGGTCTACATCCACTTTTAACCAAATAGATTTTTATAAACGTCCAGGTTTGGCTTGTTTTTAAAAAAGTTTGACTTAATCTAGATATGATATAAGTTAGTCCTTTAGAGTTAGGATTATGTCAGACAATTTGATATATTCCTACCCTTAGATACCACAAAGTAAATGTACTTTTCTAATTTAATATAAAATAAATTATTCATAATTAATTGTGTGCTTGTTTTGGTGTATGTATAGAATTGTGTTTACAACTTAAATTTATCCTATTTCCACTTCAAATTAGAGAAATATGTAAAACCTATGAGAGTAACTTCATTATTGAAATATTAAGGGTGGGTGTATGGACCTGGATTCCCAGACCAGTTTGATAAGCTTGAGGATTGCACAGATAACGAATCTATTTTATAAGAATCCCCATGATCATAGGAAAATTTAGGTCTAGTCCATGAAACCCAAGGACTTCATAGTTTTAATCTGCAAGCTCACGGACTAGCATGTGAATCCTTAACTATTGTGTTGTGAGGAAACACTAACAAAGGAGAGGACTCTTCAGTTCACTTACTCAAATAAATAAGCCCTAACTCACACTCGTGCCTCCCCTCCTTTAATGCTTCCTTGCGTCGTCCTCCTTCACCCTTTAGGTAATCGTTGAAGATAGTTGTAATGCCTCTGATTATTGATGTCTTGACGACTCACACTCTATCACTCTTCAAATGGTGGCATTTCCCTCCACTTCTCATTGGTCAGTATCCTCCACCGGTCAGAATCCTTCGTAGGTAGTCATTTTTGAGACATCGACAACTAGTTCTGACACTACTTGACTGCTCTCAATATTATTGATTGTTCCCACAAACCAACATGAGACTTTTAACATGTTTTGTCTTCACTCACACGTTTTCTGAAAACACTTCCCAGAAGGCTACTCATCCCATAATTGCTTCAAGGCAAACACACTTAACTTTGGAGTTCTTAAGTGACGGACTACCAAAAAGGAGATGCATCTTGTTAGTATAGGTAATATCAATTAATTTTTTTAAGTCATCCTCAATTGTACAGTTTCATACTTGTATAGAGGGATCCAAAGATTGTACAAGTATGATATTGTACAATTGAAGATGACTTAAAGGAATTAATTAGTATTATCTATACAACAAAATGCATATACTTTTTGGTAGCCTATTACTTAAGAACTCCACAATTAAGCATGCTTATCTTGGAGCAATTAAGGGATGAGTGACCTTGTCGGAAGTTTCCAAGAAAGCGTGTGAATGAGGACAAAACACGTTGAAAAGTCTCGTGTTAGTTTGTAGGAACAGTCAATGATCTTGAGAGCAATCGAGCAGTGTCAGAACTGATTTTCGAGATCTCACAAAAGTCTACCAACGGAGGATTATGACTAGCAAGGATATTGAGTGAAGTATCACCGTATGAAGTGTCATAGTGTGAGAATCGCTGAGAAGTCGACAATCAAGGGTGTTATAATAGTCACCAAACCGGTGATGTTACATCATTTGTGAATGAGATTTTGAGACAAGCAAAAGTGAAGCAGAGGTGCACATTTTTTAGACAAGCAGTGAGGGTCAATGGTACATGTTTTTGAGACAACCAATGAGGGTCAAGGGAGATCTTTCAGCCACCTATGTTTTCTCTGGTCATCGCGCCTATCTCCAGCCACCCGTGCTCTTGTCAAACCACTGTGGTGCAATGTTTGCCCCTTTCTCGCAATTATAGACTCAGTTGCACTTGCACTCTATTGGGTTGTTCTTCGTCCCTCTTTCACATATTCTCACTTACAGTGATATTTTTTCAAAAAAATAAATAATTTATTTTTCACATTACTATTTTGGCCCATAGATCGATCTGTTTATTCGTGGGTTTTGACAGACCGAGTATGGACCTAAAAATAAAAACCATTTATCTCATGAACCAAACTTATTCAGCCCATCTAAAATGCGAGCATTGTAGGTCGAGTTTTAATCGGACTGGACCGGTTCATATACTCATCCTTATAAAATATAGTGCTAGATGAGATCCACGTCCAATTCCCAAGTTAAAGTCAAAATTACTTTGTATTGCTTCAAATTATCATGTATTTGATCCATGCTTTTGGGGTTTAGATGTAAATCTAAACACAAGAATACAAAGATACATATCACGTCTCGAACATGTTAGCAAACATGAACTTATAATATTTTTGCTTCAGTGTCTCCAATGCATGTTCCTCCCATTTCTTTAGATGCTTCAGGTTGGACGTGGATCACATATGCCAAAAGCTAAATTAAACATGCACTTAATATTTGTAAATTTTCAAATTTGAGTTTGACCAAAGAAAAACAATTTTCGTTTCACAAACCTTAGCTCATATTGTATTTGATTAGAGAAACACTCAAATTTGATCTTTAAATTTTCCAAGCTCTTTCATTTTAGTCTTTGACTTGATAAAATTAAAAAAAATAATCCTTAGATTTATAATTTGTCATTAATTTCTCTGTTAAGTATTTTCTATTAAGCTTAATGGATATGCCTAAACACACATGCAATATGTAGGAAAGACAATGGAGTACAGTGATAACTCTCACTTATCCAGTTGGATGAAAATCGGCTCTATATCCACACAAGTATATCCACAAATTTTATGAACATTCCTGGGTATCCATCAATATTTGCTAAAACATAAAATTTAAGTAAAAAGAAAAAATAAACTAAAAATAAATAATTTTAAAACACGTATTTAAAATAAAGTTACATTTTTTTCTTATAAACTTTAGGACTAGAAAAAAAAATAGTATCCTGGTTCTTTTATTTTTCCTCTTTCGAAACAGTATGCTGTAGACAAAAATGTTGTTCTCCCAAGTGAAAACTTAGTTCTTCTGGGATGATTTTCTTCCAACTTAGGCTGCATTGCAAGTTCATAAAATCATCTACTTCTCTAGTTCTGCTGAAAAAAAGTTTTAGGGAATAACCTTTAATAACTGAACAATGGAGAAGAGTCACTTGTGCCTTGCTTAAATCCTCGCTGCCGTAAGATGTATAAGCACTGCCACGATCTGTTGCCTTTGTTGGACTACCAAAATGACTTTTTTTTTTACTAATCATATATTATTGGTATGAAATTATTTCGTGAAAGTAGTCTTTTGACATGATTTATTTTATATTTAAACATTAATCAAAATTTAAATTTTAAATCATTTAATTAAAAAACATATTTCAATGAATAAAATAACAAACGTTCGACCACATAAAGATTATTCTCCCTTAGATTAAACTAAATTATCTGAACAGCAATTGAACCCGTGAATTGGTAAATAGTAACATTTTAATTATTGTTTTGTAGATTGGTACTACTCGGATTCCAATTCAGCTCTGTACCTTCATTGAAAAATGTAAACTAGTGTTTTCTGCTGCGTTTTTTCTGTCTAGATTGATAACTTAACACATTTTTTATTTTGCTAAGTCGACCAACATACCCAGTTCATAGGGAGCTGTTTCCCCTTGGCTAAAGGATCTCGAGTGGTCCACCGAAGCTGATACTATTGCTTCCCAATACAACCTTGATCAAGCACAAACATAAAACCTTTGAGGACTTTTCTATGTTTAGCACATCAAAGTTTGAAGCAGCCTAAGACTATAGCAAATTACATTAACCATTATTTATTATTTACAATTTCGTATCAACAAATAATTTCACATGACTTGTTTATTTTTCAAGTTATGAAATGAAAAAATCCTCGAGAATAGTTTGAAATGTGAATGTTTAAAAAAATAACAAATTTATTATTCATGACGGGATCTCATTGTTAACCTCCATGAGCTTGAGACACCAATTATATTACAAGCATATGATGACCAAGAGTCATACATGATCCAAGTGAAGCTTGGCAATTTTAAGGTGTAAATTCTCGCATTGAAAAGAAAAAGTTTAATTAAAAACATCTAAGAAAATGAAGGAAAACTCTTTTCTAATTAAGACAAAAATAAATAAATAATCTTGCGAGACAATATATAATATGCTAAAATTATAAATAGCTTACCCAGCAGCCAACAAAAACATTAAATTCGAACGCAAATTTAATTAGGAGAAAATAAAATTTCTCATGTAAAACAATAACCTTTAGATGGGGTTAATTAATGTCCACCAAAAAAAACAGTGTATATTCATATGAAAATATACTTCCCGTGTTCCTATATACAAAGTACATAACCTTCATAAAAAAATTAATCATTAAAATTTTCAACAATTCATTTAGATTTTTTAGATTTGTTTATAAAATTATTAGCACCTCATTTGCTTCATTTCTTTCTACCTAATTAATAATATATCCAACAACTATTTACATTTTATAAAAAGAAACAAAATAAACTAAAGAAATCATTCTAATCATCCACTGTTTTCATGAGTTTAAAAAAAATTATCAAAATTACTAATAATTATCAAAAAGTTGTTAAGAATTAAGATAATTTGTAAGAAATTATTACAGTAACTACTTTAAAAAGTCTTAAACAAAAGACAAACCGAACTTCTAAAAAGATTCTCATAAACAAGGTTAATCCGAAACCCAACAATTTTTTAAAATATATCAAATTTTTAAGATGTAAAAACAACCCCAATTTCTTAGGTCTGAAAACATCTATGATCTTAAATTTTCAAACATAAAACATGCAATTTTTTTAACAAAATGGCAATAAAAAATTCTCATCCACCTGTTCTTCATTCTCACGCAGTAAAAAAATTAGGGAGTTTTATATCTATATTCGTTTCCTTCAAACCAGCAAGAAAACAACAAGGATGAGAAAACTGGAGAGGCAAAAAAAAAAAGAAAAACTAAAAAAAACCTCTTCTTTCTATGTAAGTTGGTGACACTACCGCACTAGCATCATGTACACACAGACATGTCAATGGACTCTGAAAATTTACAGCGAGAAAAACCCTCCCTCTAGTCAGAAACAAAAACAACCCACCATGTTTTGTTTGCATGTTTTGTCGAGTAGCTCAGCTTCACGTGATAGCGAGAGAGAAAGAGAAGAGGACAGACACTAAACCCCAGCAAGTGGACCCACCCTTTCTACACAAAAGCGGAAAATAATAAGAGAACCACGAGGGGCAAAACCGTCACGCAAAACTTGGACGGCCGAGATGGCGCGTGGCCGCTCTCGAACTGAAGCGAATCAACGGCCAGCGGCATGTTCTCTTGGTCAGGACTACACTTGGACTCGTGAGGGTGCGCACTGTACATCATCGCACGCAGCACTGCCGAAACGGTAGGTATGTACGCCGTTTTGTTCTTCGCCAGAAGCCACGTTAACCCCATCAGTTGACAGTCCCGGTTGAACATTTTCTTCACCCTATCACTTCCCTTCGTCTCGTTTTTATACCCCTTCACCTTCAAAAACCAAAAAAGTAAAAATAAATAAATAAATAACATTATTATCATCAATTAATCTTTCAATACCTAAAAACAAAAATCCTAAATAGTAGTGAAAACATGGTTCGGGACAAATTAGAAACGGTTCAATTCAACAATGTCGCAAAAGTTAAACCGAAAAAAGAAAAAAAAAAGTTTCTAATCTAATAATTCGTAAACGCACATGGGAAGTCATGTTCTCAGGTCAACCTGGTCGGGCAAAAAAGATGACTTATTTCTTCCCCTTCACTTTTCCTTTTGAATTTCGTTACCACTTCGTAGAACATTTGCACCCAACCCAAACAACTTTACCAAAGTTCAAAAAAAAAAAAATAGTGTATATAAGTAAGGAAAGTGCTGTTTGAAATGGAGTTATTCCTAAACTCAAATTTTAAGATAATATTGTTAAGTAATTTTTGTTGGGTTTAATATTGAACTATTCACAATTCTTAGGAATAACTAAAAAATGTTCAATCTTCAACATGAAAAGGCATGCTAGCTATTTCATATTAACCAGTGATATAATAATGTATATAATCAAAGTAACAGCCTTTTAAAGAAAATCAACGAAAAAAAAACATGTTAACAATTTCTTTTAACAAGTCATGAAGAATTAAGGTTGAATCATTGCAAGTAATACTCAAGTTTAATTGAGTTCAAACTTTAAAAGAAATAATTTCCGACCGAGACTGGATTAGTGAGGTCTCCTTCCTTGTGAACCGGTTAAGACAAAAAAAATTAGGAATTAATTACAAAACTGGTGAATATTTTATATTTCACAGCAATGTCACGTCACGGTGAAAAAAAAGTAATAACTTTTAGGGTTGATTGATAGAAGCTCAGAATAATGATATGATTGGAGTTACCTTTTGTAGGGCACCGAGGCATTTGGTGCAACCAGCGTAAGAGGAGTTACGGCAATTATTCTCGAGGTTGCGAACCGCAGCGGTTGGGGTGGCGTTCCTGTGAGAAAGCGAGACGTTAAACGCAGCGTTGCAGGTAAGCGACGTGATTTGGTGGAGTCTGATGCCGCAGAAGCAGAGAATAGCGTCGCACGTGGCGTTGGGCTGAGGGATTCGGATGTTGCGGGAGAGAAGCGAATCCTGGAGCGAGTTGACGCATTTTTGGGAGTCGTCGGGCATCATCGGAAGGTCGGCGGAGGACGGAGGAGGGGCGGCGGAGACATCAAGAGCGGTGCGGGCGTGAGCGGCGAAGAGCCAGGCGGCGAGGACGGGGCAGCAGCGGCTCCGGTCGAGGTCCTTGCCGCAGGCATCCTTGACGCCGCCGAAGAGCTCGTCGGAGAGGTCGAGGCGGCAGGTTAGGGCCTGGGTCTGGACAGGAAAGGCGGGGACAGTGTTGGAGCCCGGTTCGAGAGGCTGGTTGGGGTCGCTCACCGGTTCGGAGAGTAAACCGGCACGAGAAAAAGGTAGTAGGAATAGTAGTGACGTAAAGAAAGTAAGGTAAAGGCATGCGAGAGTGGGGATGGGGGGGAATGATTGCATTTTTTGGGGGTTTTGTTTGGGATTGGAGGAAATGAAAAAGGGGGAGGAAGATGGGGATGGGTTGAAAAAATGATAACTTGGAAAGGGAAGAGAGGTTCCTTACTGGGATGATGTTTTTGTTGAAAATTTTAATAGGAAGAAAGAAGAAAGGTGGGGAGATTCAAGGGACATTGGTAGTATTATATGGTACTATTTGAATTGGTTTGAGATTCGTAGAGGCATGATTTGATTGGGGCGTGTTGGCTATAACAATAGTGCATGCTAAGGAGGTGCTAAAATCGAGACAGCGCGGGCTGGTTTGGGTAAAAAGGTTAGGATTTTCTGGCGTTTGCTTTGGACCCTGCCGGTAGTGGTGTTTCTCTCACTGCTTTGTGCTCTTTGACAAAGTGGATTAATTTAAGGGCTATTTACCATTATAGCACTGTCAATAAAGCTGTGGAGATTATTGTGCACCTTAAGAGTGTGTTTTTGATATATTTTATTTAATTTTTAATTTTTAATAATTATTTAAAATAATATTTTTTAAAACGTTAATTTTTAATTTATTTTCTTTTTTATTTTTAAACATTTATCAGATTTTTTTAATTTTTTTATTTAAGAGAAATTTTTATTATTTTTATTCTTCATATAATTTTATATTTTCTAGGTAATTTAACACATAATTTTATTAAACACTTAAAGTTATATTTCGTAAGACATTTTAATTAATTTTTAATATTTTTTACTAGTTTAAAAACTTGTTTGACTATTTGATAAATAATTTTTTTTAGTAGTTTCTAATATTTTTTAAAAGACTACTTAAAATAGCTTTTTTTTTAAATGTTAACTTCTAACTTTTTTATATTTTCTTCCATTTTATCTACAATAAATATATCTAATTTTCTAGTTAATTTTGTCCTTTTTAAATAAATCATAATTTTATTATTTTTCTATCATTTTATATTTTGTAACTACATCAATAGTTAATTTTACCGAATACTTATAATTTAATAAGTTAGCTTTTAAGATGGTTTATCATTAATTTATCTATATGCTAGATGGTTTATTAAGGATGTTATTAAAAATTAAAATTGAAAATTTTAATTACAAAGTACTCCCTCCGTTTCAAAATACATGTCCATTTTTTAGAAATTGCGGTAACCAAGGACAGGCTAATTTGACACAAAAGTTCCTATTTTACCCTTGTCCTTTATTTTCTCCATTTTATATTTATTTATCCCACCTCATAATTACTCCCAATACCAAAATTAATTAAAGTTAATCAAATTACAATACCAATACATACTGGCAATACCAATACTACTAAATGGCATTATTTTTGCTTCGGTATTGAAAAGCTCAATTGGCATAGTTCGGTTATCAAAGTTTTTTAAAACTCAATTGAAAAAACTTCCCTCCATTATTAATTATACTCTAATCTTAAAATGTTTACCACCAAAGTTAAATTAAAATTTGTATTTCCCACCATTTTTTCAAAAACACTTATAATTTCAGTATATATAAGAGTTAGGTACTCATTTATCAAATTTATATTATTAATGAAGAACAAAATTTTGCTATGGATCTCAATGCTTTTCCATTTGATTTAAATGAAGAACCATTGTTTGATTTAAATGAAGAGCCATTGTTTGATTTAAATCAAGAACTACATGATTTAAATGGTGAGGAAGAAAACTTTGCTACAGGAGAAGAAAGCAACACTCACATAACTGGTATGTACTCTCATTTTCTTAAATTCTTTTTTGTTATACGTAAAAAATTTGCTACATATAATTGCTTTGAGATACTCTACATATATAGTACTCCAAGTATATAGAATTAGCCTAAATATAATTGTACTCTAATGCTCCAGTTTATATGATGATATTACAGTTATTGATGGTATTCTTAGATTTCATAGATTTTTTGTTATATTTATTTTGTAGAGATTTTTTTTGTTATGAGTATTTACCTTTATCATGATTATTATATGTAACTCATGTAACTTTTGAAGCTGATTCAGAAGAAGTCCATGAAGTTCAGAATGAAAGTCACGAAAATATTCAAGAGGAGCAGCCCCAAAACAATGATGAGGAACAACTCCAAATGCAAAGAAAGGTTAAAATGTTGAGTAATGAAGAGCGCATTACCATTTATCAGCTACTACTGCAAAAAAGTGTTGATGGAAAATTACCTCAAGGGGTGAAAGAGTCAGTAGCTTCATCATTTTCAGTTTGTAGGAAAACTATCGACCGTATTTGGAAAAGAGCAAAAGAAAGTGAGACTCATGATGTGTCTCATAAGAAGACAAAAAATAGTGGTCGCAAGAGAGTTGAAATTGATTTGAGTCAACTTCGTGAAATCCCTTTGAGCCAAAGAACAACTGTTCGAACTTTAGCTGTTGCCATGAAAACAAATACAAGTGCAATGTATAGGCTTATACAATCAGGTGCAATAAAGCGTCATTCGAGTGCCATAAAGCCACAACTGACAGAGGAAGGTAAAAGATTGCGGTTGGAATTTTGTTTGTCGATGCTTGAAGGTATACCGCATGATCCAATGTTCCAAAGTATGTACAATATTATTCACATTGATGAAAAATGGTTCTACATGACGAAGAAATCTGAGAGATACTATTTGCTCCCAGACGAGGATAAACCACATCGTAGTTGTAAAAGTAAAAATTTTGTTCCAAAAGTTATGTTTTTAACTGCTGTAGCTCGACCAAGATTTGACTCGGAAAAAAATGTAACTTTTTCAGGGAAAATTGGAATTTTCCCGTTTGTCACTCAAGAACCGGCTAAAAGGACAAGTGTTAACAGAGTGGCGGGAACAATGGAGACAAAAGCAATAACTTCGATAAATAGAGACCTCATAAGGTCAGTTTTTATTGAGAAAGTGCTTCCAGCTACAAAGGAAGTGTGGCCAAGAGACGAATTGGGGTCAACGATATTCATTCAACAAGATAATGCAAGAACTCATATTAATCCTGATGATCCTGAGTTTGTTCAGGCAGCCACACAAGATGGATTTGACATCCGTTTAATGTGTCAACCTCCTAATTCTCCGGATTTTAATGTCTTGGACCTCGGATTTTTCAGTGCTATACAGTCATTGCATTACAAGGAAGCACCTAAAACTATTGATGAACTTGTCAATGCAGTGGTGAAGTCGTTTGAAAACTATTGTGTGGTGAAGTCCAATTTCATATTTCTCTCATTGCAGTTATGCATGATAGAGACAATGAAAGCCAAAGGTTCCAATAGATATACATCTCAGCATATGCAGAAGGAAAAATTAGAAACAGAAGAACAACTACCCATTCAATTGAAGTGTGACCCAATATTAGTGCAAGAAACTTTGGATTACTTAAACAACAATTAACAGTACCTATTATGGTTGGGTTGTAATCACATTCATATTTTATTCCAAATACTAGTATTATGCTTTGATTTATAAGAAAGTCCAATATTTTATTCTGACATATGAGCAATACTTATACATCAAGACTATAACTATAACTGTTATTGAGTATCCATAGAAGTAGAACAGTGCCATAAGACTATGAGCAATACTTAGCCTAGATATTCTCCCTCTCACGTAAGTACCACTCCCAGACAGTATATAAAACACTAAGTAAGGATTTGACAGTACGTAAAACATTAGAAAGGATTTCATAGTACATTTTTATATTTTTTTGCAATACAACAAAATCTTCTAAATCACTTCCATTGAATTCATGAATTTAAATTGACAAAGTTTCAGTTAAGATTAGGAAGATAAATTTTCAACATCTTGTTAACCACATTTTCTCCTTCTCCCTCAACCTCTCCCTCTCCTTCTCCCTCAACCTCTCCCTCTCCTTCTCCTTCTCCCTCAACCTCTCCCTCTCCTTCTCCATCAACCTCTTCTTCTCCGTCTCCGTCTCCGTCTCCTCCTCCTCCTCCTCCTTCTCCTTCTTCTTCTTCTTCTACTGGATATTCATTCAAATCAAATCCACAATCTGCCTTTATATTTAAGTCAAAATCCTTTGTTGCTTTTGAAGATGCTTCTACACAATCTCCATGTTTTTGCATTTTATCCTCTTGCAAGGCTATGTTTGTGTCACTTTGTAACCCATCAAAAGAGTCTTCAACTCTTTCATATTGTATGCTGTCGAAAGAGTCTTCAACTCTTTCATTTTGCAAATCTTCAACTTTCACAGACTTTCCTTTGTTTTCCATTTTTTTTTGTAGTTGTAATTACATATAAATTTGCCATTTTTATAAGTAGTCCATCATTTAACAACCTTGGTACACACAAAGAGTTAGAGAGTCAAGGAGTAGTTCTTGGGAGAGTTGGAGGGCTACGAACTCCTTATCTTCTCATTGTTCCGCTCCTCGAGCTTTCATTCCTAAATTCACTGTTTCGTTCCTTGATATACCTCCCCACCAATAGATAGAGACAAATGGGAATTAATTATTGTGGACAAAAAACTAGAATCCAATTAATTAGTAGGCAAGGGCAAAATAGTCAAAATGCATCCTTAAACTATCAAATGGACATGTATTTTGAAACAAAAAATTTCTCCAAAATGGACATGTATTTTGAAACGGAGGGAGTATTATTATTATGTTTTATTATAATTTATAATACACCTCTAGTATAATTTTTGACAAAAATCTTTAATGAACAGGATATCCTCTAAACTCACAATACTCTTTTAGTGTGTGTTTGGTTTAATAGAGTGAATTTGAGATGTAATTGAATTGAGGTGTTTTAGTGGTAAAAATTGTTTGATAATTGTGTTTGTTTGGGTGAATCTGAGATGCAAATTTTTAAAAAAAAATTATGGATTCAATGGGATAAACTTTCACACAAAAAATGAGACAAACGAAAATGAATTGTGTTGCCAAATGATAAACAGTGATGTCCTTTTATAATTGTCCTAGAGAAGACCTCATGTCCCTATAACTTTTGAATGTGATAAAGTTGATCTCGAATTGTCAACATGATCAATTATGTTTATAGCATGATGGATTAAGTGGTCATTGGAATTGAACATTTTGATTTCTACATAATCAGTTATCATATTCACATAATTGATTATGTAAGTCACTTGAACTTTTGAATTTGATAAAATTGGTCTCAGGTTGTCAACATAATCAACTATGCTTATAGCATAGTTGATTAAGTATGACACTAGATAGGAACATTTAGGTGTAAGATTGATTACATAATTGATTATTCTATTAGTATAATCAGTTATGTATTCATTGTGTAATTAATGGGGTGAAATGGGCATTTGGTCCGTCGCTATTTTTTTTACTCTCTTTTTATTCTTTACCTATTACTTTAATTCAAATATCTTATCTCTTTTATACTCTCTCTTATCTCAATCAAACAACTTCAATTTTTACTTTCCTTTCACTCTCTTTCATCAATTTTCGTCTCTCTTGTTAGAGAGAAGTCTTAAATTCAGTTAGTTTTCAGTTAGTTGTAAAAATTGTTTGTGGTTACTATTAGTTGTCTCTTCTTAGTTAGTTAGTATGCTGTGATTCTGTTAGTTACTAACAGAATCAGTTAGTAATTGTTAGAGTCAGAGTTAGGCCTCATTGTGAACTCTGCTCTATATATAGACCTTTGTTGTAATCATCAAATCAATAATGAAAACACAATTATGATTTCTATCAGTTCTCTATCTCTCTCTAAATGTAACATGGTATCAAGAGCCTTCTTCCACAAGCGTGGCAAGATCCTCCTTTCTTTCCTCTTTCCTCTTTCCTCTGAATCTTCCCTTCTTCAATGGATTCCCAATCTCACACACCTCGTACACCACCAATCTAGGCGACACCCAACACAACAATCACACCTCTATCTTCTTTCAACTACAAGATTTATGTCAAATTAGATGCAACAAACTATCTTGTATGGCTGCAACAGATTGAACCAGTCCTAAGGGCTCATCGCCTTCATCGTTTCTGTGTCACTCCTGAGATACCTCCTCAATACGCTTCGGAACACGATCGCCTTGCCAATATTGAAAACCCAGCTTTCAGCAACTGGGAATTACAGGACCAGCTCCTCTTAGCATGGCTGCAATCATCTCTTTCCCCTGCCATTCTTCCTTTTGTCATTGGTTGCAAGCACACATTCCAACTCTGGGAAAATATCCATCAATCCTTTCAATCGAAAACCAAGGCTCAGGCGCGACAATTGCGAACTCAGCTACGCACCACGAAGAAAGGATCATCTTCAATTTCTGAATTCTTGGCAAAAATCAAACACATTTCAGATTCGTTGACATTTGGTGAGTCTGTTTCCCTTCAAGATCAACTTGATGTGATTCTTGAAGGTCTTCCTAATGAATTTGAAAGTCTCGTAACCCTAATCAACTCAAAGATCGAATGGTTCGATTTAGAGGAAATTAGGGCCCTTCTTCTGGCTCATGAGCAGCGATTGGACAAGGCGCGTATCACTGAAGAAGCTGCATCCCTCAATTTTACTCAATCTCAGCCAAATTCAAAAACCCCTAATTCTGTGAACCCTAATTCTGCGACAGAAACCCAGATTGCTCCTCAAGCCAATTGGACAACTGGGAACTCAAATTCAGGCAATTACGACTCTCAAAACAACAATTTCAAGAACAATCAATCTAGAGGCCGTGGAGGAAGAAATGGCCGTGGCAATCGTGGTGGTCGTGGGGTCGTTCCACTGTTCAGTGTCAAGTTTGTCATCGCACAGGCCATGATGCTTCCTACTGTTATCACAGGTTTAATGCTGCTTATGGAAGCAATCAACCTTATGTTCATGGCAACCCTTATTAGTATGTAAGGAACACTACACCAAATAACAACAATTGGGCTCAAAGCAACCCTCAGTGGCAGCAAGCAGCACCTCAGGCCAACTTCACTGGATATGCACCTCAGACCAATTTCACAGGTTATGCCATGCACCCTACCATGAACAACAATCTTGACACAGCTGCTACTCAGCATGTTACTCTCATGCAACCTCCTCCAGGCTCTGCTCCTCCTCCTTCTCACCTTGAGCACATATTCCTTGGCAATGGTCAAGGTTTGCGTGTCACTGGAATTCCCTCTTATGCTTTTCCTTCACCTTCTCATCCTCATCATACATTGCATTTAAATAATGTTTTGCATGTTCCTAGCATCAACAAAAATCTGATCAATGTTTCAAAATTTGCATCTGATAATAATGCATACATTCAATTTCATCCATCTCACTTTGTCATGAAATCTCAGGACAATGATCAAATCTTGCTTCAAGGAAAATTGGACAAGGCTGGACTTTATCCCATTCACTCTCAGTCATCAACTACTTCTAGTCTTTCTTCTAGACACCATTCTGTTCATTCTATTGTAACTAGTCACAATGACTTGTATTTTCAATGGCATCACAGGCTAGGCCATACAAATCTAGACACTATGAATAATGTCTTGAAATCATGTAATATGCCTACATTCAATAAAAACAAAACTGATTTTTGTATCTCTTGTTGTCTGGGCAAGTCACACAGATTGCCTTCCCAACTGTCTCAAAGCACTTATAATTCTCCTCTTAAGCTAATTTATTGTGATTTATGGGGTCCAGCCCCCATGCAGTCCTCTATGGGCTACAAATACTACATCTCATTCATTGATGCTTTTAGCAAATATATTTGGGTCTATTTTCTTCATGACAAATCAGAAACACTTACTATTTTCAAACAATTCAAAGCATTAGCTGAATTACAGCTTAACACTAAGATAAAAGCCATTCAATCTGACTGGGGGGGGGGGGGGGGTGAATTCAGAAGTTTTACATCATATCTCAGTCAGTTAGGAATCATTCATCGCATTATCTGCCCTCACACCCACCATCAGAATGGTGTGGTCGAAAGAAAGCATAGGCACATTGTGGAGATGGGCCTCTCCTTACTCTCCCACTCCTCTCTCCCTTATCATTACTGGGACCATGCTTTTCATACTGCTATGTACATCATAAACAGACTCCCTGCATCTCATAATCATTGCATTCCCCTCAAAGTTCTATTCAATAATGTTCCTGATTATAACTTCCTCAGAGCCTTTGGTTGTGCTTGTTATCCTCTTCTAACCCCTTACAACAATCCTAAGTTCCAATACAGGTCAAAAGAATGCATCTTTCTGGGCTATTCTACTTCTCACAGGGGTTACAAGTGTCTTGACTATAAGTCTGGCCGCATCTATATCTCCAAGGATGTGTTGTTTAATGAGAAGCACTTCCCTTATCAAATCACTCCACCTACCACCTGCTCTCCTAACCAAACAGTCACATCAGCAGCTCCCTTGGAGTTGTCAACCATATTCCCCAACAAACTCCTCACACACCAAACAACCAACCTACTCCTCACACACCTACTCCTCACACACCAACTACCTTTCCCAGCCACACATCTTCACCATACATCAGTGCCTCTGCCTCTCCAACTCCAACCTTACCCTCCACAGCTTCCTCCACCATTGATCCTAACTCCACTCCCATTTCCACTCCTTTACCTGCAAATCTTAAGTTGTCCAAAACTGGTGCTGACCCCTTTGACAACCCCACTCTGTACAGAAGCATTGTAGGAGCCCTGCAGTATGCTACAATTACCAGACCTGAACTTGGATACTCAGTCAGCAAGGTGTGTCAGTTTTTCGCTCAGCCACTGGTCTCTCATTGGAGTGCAGTCAAAAGGATCTTAAGATACTTAAAGGGCTCCATTGATCATGGTCTCACCCTTCTGCCTGCCACCACCAGTGCCCCTCTCAGCATTAATGCTTTCTGTGATGCAGATTGGGCCTCTGATATTGATGATAGGAGGTCCACTTCAGGTGCTTGTATCTTTTTTGGTCCTAATCTTGTGTCCTAGTGGTCTAAAAAGCAAACTCTGGTTGCTAAATCTAGTGCAGAGGCCGAATACAGGAGCCTAGCACATGCTGCATCTGAAGTTCTATGGCTCCAGTCTCTTCTCCATGAGCTCAAAGTTCCCATCCCTCCTCCAGTTATCTATTGTGACAACCACAGTGTTGTTGCTATTAGTCACAACCCTGTGCTTCACTCCAGAACAAACACACATGGAATTAGACATTTTTTTTGTGAGGGAAAAGGTTCTGAACAAGTCTTTGGTTGTTTCCTACATTCCTGCACAACTCCAAGTTGCTGACATACTTACCAAATCACTCAGCAAGCATTTGTTCTACAACTTCCGCTCCAAACTCAGAGTACTTAGTACTGCTGAGCTTGTGGGGGAGTGTTAGAGAGAAATCTTAAATTCAGTTAGTTTTCAGTTAGTTGTAAAAACTATTTGTGATTACTATTAGTTGTCTCTTCTTAGTTAGTATGCTACTAACAGAATCAGTTAGTAATTGTTAGAGTCAGAGTTAGGCCTCATTGTGAACTTGCTCTATATATAGACCTTTGTTGTAATCATCAAATCAATAATGAAAACACAATTATGATTTCTATCAGTTCTCTATCTCTCTCTAAATGTAACATCTCTATATCAAACAATATCTTATTATGTATTTACTAAAAATGAGAGAAATAATATTGAAAAAAAATTATACTTTTTTGTGAGATCCACACATTTTATATTATACTTTAATTAAAAAATTACTCTTATATTTTCATCCTATAAATAATAAAAAGAATAATAATCACTGTTAAAAGTTAAATACTAATTTATAGTCAGTATTTTAATATTTGCTAATGAATATTCTAGGGAAAATGCTAAATAGTATTATTATTCTTAGGGCATTAATTAAAAAATTCTTAAAAAATTTATTAGAATTCACAAAATTATTATTTATGATTTTTTTTTACTTTCTTCTATAATTTCTAAGATAAATACTTTTTTTATTCTTTAACTAAGGTGCTAAGAACACCAATAAAAGACTCATATTTTAATACTGATTGATTATAGAAGTATTCTTATTCACAATCCACATGAGAAAAAGGAGGGTTCGGTGAGTCAGAAATCAGTCTTATTCATGCGGGGTGCGGCACATTTCCCTGTTTGGGATTCTTTTACAAAGAATTTCCCAAACTAGGGCTGTTCTTGAGCTATTTCCCAGGGGGTGCTCTTTTGGCACGTACCCTGCATGGGAAGCGCCATTGTAACTGGCGAGTTCATGCATGGTCGACACTTGTCACCTGCTGGAGGAAAGCGCCAACACAGTTGGCGATTTGACCGGATGGCGCCAGTGGTATTGGCGCTTTGACTGGTCTGTCCGTCGGAAATCAGCAGCTGCAGCAGCAGCAGCAGGCTAGGCAGCCTAGGTGCGCAGGGAAGCGCCATTCCCAGTGGCGCGTCTTGCTTGACCGGAAAGCGCTGTTGCCATTAGCGCTTCGTGGTTCTTCATGTTTATATACTGCGTTTGGCCTGAAAGTGTAGCCTGCGTTTTTGAGTTTGCAGAGTGAACAAATATTGTGTGAAAAGAGTGTTTGATTGGTGCTGTTGTTGCTTGGTTGGTGCTGTTCTTGTTTGGTATTCATTCTTCCATTTCGTAAAAAAATTGTAAGTTATATATTCTTTTATATGTTTATATTCTGATAATAAAATGGTTTTAGATAATGTAAGATAATAATAATTTTGTATAGTTTAGGTAGTGTAATGTAAGATAATAATAATTTTGTATATTTTAGGTAGTATAAGATAATAATAATTTTGTATAGTTTAGGTAGGTAGTGTTAATAATTTTGTATAGTTTAGTTTCAATTCTTAATGTTATAGGATATGATTTAGTGTAAATTTTTTATATGATAAATTAGGAATAATTTTTTATATGGGAAATTAGGAATAATTTTATATGATAGATTAAGTTGAGTTGAAATTTTTTATATAGGTTTAGGTACCATAATTTAATAATTTTAGATTAGGAATAATTTTAGGTATTATAACGTATTAAGTTTAGATTAGCTTTAGTTTAAATTTTTTATATGGTAGATTACATTTAGTTTAAATATTTGATGATACATTAGAAATAATTTTATGTATTGTAAATTATTAATTAAAAAATAGGTTTGAATTAAATTTTTTATATTATGTTAATTTTAATTATAATTATTATTAGTTTCATATGTTATGTTTAAATTAGAATAATTTTAGATATTTTAAAATATTGATGTAGTATGTTAAATTATTTTACTCGTAATTATTTGAAGTCATTAATTTTGTATATAGTAGATTAAGAATAATTTTATGATAGATTAAGAATAATTTTATGTAGTGTAAATTAGTAATTTTAAATTAGGTTAGAATTAATTTTTTTATATTATGTTACTTTTAGTTATTATTATCAGTTTCATATGTTATGTTTAAATTAGAATAGTTTTACGTATTTTAAATTATTGATTTTGTATGTTAAATTATTTTACGCGTAATTATTTGTAGTCATTAATTTATATATTTAAATTTATATTTGTTTGTAATTTAATTTATTTATAGAATATATATGAATTAGGTTATTTGTATAATATATTTTGTTATTGAAATTTAAAAAATATAATTTCTTATTTATTTTAATTAATTTGTATAAATTTGATTGTTAATTAATTGTATTATATTTTATTTTGTAGGCTCAATGGCTTCTTCGTCGTCATGCTCATCAAGTATACAAACTAGGTCTGGTCCAATTGATAGTGACGTGTTGTGGATGCAACCCAAGCATGTTTCAGAACATGTTTGGAATGGGGAACCAGACAGAAAACTACACATCAGGCGAGCAGTCCCGACGTATCAAGGTGAAGAACAAATACCGGAGGAAATTGTTCCTTTGCTTCGGCAATGTGGGTTTTATTGGATCATGAGGATGGGATACCTAAAGATAAATGCGGCCTTAATTAGTGCGTTCATTGAAAGATGGAGGCCCGAAACCCACACGTTTCACCTGAGATGCGGAGAGGCTACCATTACTCTCCAAGATGTGTCAGTTTTACTAGGTTTGCGTAGTGACGGGGCACCATTAATTGGTTCAACTAATCTTGTTTGGGCCGACTTGTGTGAAGAATTATTAGGAGTCAGACCACAGGAAGGGGAAATTGAAGGCAGTGTCGTCAAATTAAGTTGGTTGGCTCACCATTTTTCTGACATAAATATTGATGAGGGTAACATTGAGCAATTACAAAGGTTTACCCGTGCGTGGATCCTTCGATTCATAGGAGGTGTCCTCTTTGTTAACAAAAGTAGTAGCAGAGTTTCCTTAAGGTACCTACAATTTCTACGTGACTTTGAACAGTGCAGCACGTATGCGTGGGGACCTGCCGTGCTTGCGTATTTATATAGAGAGATGTGCAGCATCAGTTTCATATGTTATGTTTAAATTAGAATAGTTTTACGTATTTTAAATTATTGATTTTGTATGTTAAATTATTTTACGCGTAATTATTTGTAGTCATTAATTTATATATTTAAATTTATATTTGTTTGTAATTTAATTTATTTATAGAATATATATGAATTAGGTTATTTGTATAATATATTTTGTTATTGAAATTTAAATATAATTTCTTATTTATTTTAATAATTAATTTGTATAAATTTGATTGTTAATTAATTGTATTATATTTTATTTTGTAGGCTCAATGGCTTCTTCGTCGTCATGCTCATCAAGTATACAAACTAGGTCTGGTCCAATTGATAGTGACGTGTTGTGGATGCAACCCAAGCATGTTTCAGAACATGTTTGGAATGGGGAACCAGACAGAAAACTACACATCAGGCGAGCAGTCCCGACGTATCAAGGTGAAGAACAAATACCGGAGGAAATTGTTCCTTTGCTTCGGCAATGTGGGTTTTATTGGATCATGAGGATGGGATACCTAAAGATAAATGCGGCCTTAATTAGTGCGTTCATTGAAAGATGGAGGCCCGAAACCCACACGTTTCACCTGAGATGCGGAGAGGCTACCATTACTCTCCAAGATGTGTCAGTTTTACTAGGTTTGCGTAGTGACGGGGCACCATTAATTGGTTCAACTAATCTTGTTTGGGCCGACTTGTGTGAAGAATTATTAGGAGTCAGACCACAGGAAGGGGAAATTGAAGGCAGTGTCGTCAAATTAAGTTGGTTGGCTCACCATTTTTCTGACATAAATATTGATGAGGGTAACATTGAGCAATTACAAAGGTTTACCCGTGCGTGGATCCTTCGATTCATAGGAGGTGTCCTCTTTGTTAACAAAAGTAGTAGCAGAGTTTCCTTAAGGTACCTACAATTTCTACGTGACTTTGAACAGTGCAGCACGTATGCGTGGGGACCTGCCGTGCTTGCGTATTTATATAGAGAGATGTGCAGCGCCACCGATTACAAAGTTAAATCAATCGGAGGTATGTGCATCTTAATCCAAATGTGGGCATGGGAACGATGCACGACCTTAGCTCCAAAGAGGACGCCTCCCGTTATAGAAAATAAACCACTCGGACACAGGTTTGTCGTTTAAAAAATTAGGTTTGAATGATAAAATATTTAATGATGGAACGTGTTGACAACGATGATTTCATTTTTATTGTAGGTGGTTGCGACGTGGAAATCAGCATATTGGCAATGATGATCTTAGACTTTTCCGTCGCAAATTGGATTTGATGAAACGACATGAGGTAAGAACATCGTAATGTAATGCTTAAATGGAATTTTAATATGTTATGTTTGACTGAAAATTGACAAGCGTATTGTTATATGCAGTTTGTCTGGGAGCCATACACAGCAACTATGATGGCAGCGTTGCCTCCAATTTGTGTGGTTGGAGGTGTAGCTTGGTTTGCGGTGGTGCCACTGATTTGTTTCCATGTTGTTGAGTGGCACCAACCCGATAGAGTTTTACGACAATTTGGATTGCAACAACCCATTCCCGGGTGTCCTTCGCAACCGCAAAATCTCCATGGCATAACGCTCAAAGGCAAACAAGATGAGAATTGGTTCCACCTGTTGGCCCCAATCATTGGTCAGTGGAACAATCGAGCAGAGTTTAGGGTCGACGTTTATCCTCGACAGGAGGGCCTACTGGGTTATAACTCGGACTACATGGTGTGGTATAGGCGTAAAACAAAGATGTTTGTCGACCCAAACAATGCAAACACAGCTGCATTGGTATTTATCTGTTTTTCAATGTTTAACTTCTAATTAATTTCTTAAGCATGAGCATTAATTTGTTGACGCTACTAATTGCAGGGTGAAGTTGTGGAGACTTTACAATATATGGTGTCACCACAAGGGAGGAACACGTGGACGATTGATGATCTCGTGCCTTACGTGGATAAGTTAGCAATTATATCTGAAGAGCAAGAGAGAATCACTGAACCAGTGTCACATGGTCCAGCATCAGAGCGTGAATTCCCAGCCCAAGAGTTTCCCATTCTTCAGTCAAGTGTTGAAACTCGGGGCATAGGCAGACGAAGGGAGCCTGTTGAAGCGGAACAATATTCCCAACAAATGATGGAGCGTGGTCATGGAATGTATTACACGCCAGCAACATTTTCCGAATATCCTTCACAGATGTATCAGTATCCTTTTGCAGGTCATCATACTGATACTTTTGAGACCTCACATTCGTTCGGTGGTGTTGCGGAAACACAGCCTCATTTTTCATGGCCCACTATGACTCCTTCACAGCAGCACGATGCCCCCATGGCAACACCTAACGCCCCATTTGCTCCGCAATGGAATGTACCCGGAGCAATACCTGATATGGGCGAGTTATTAGGTGTTGATTTGCGTCAGGAGTTTTCTGCAGAGGCTGAGGAAGCAGAAGCGGGGAGACAACGCGGCGGCAGAAGAAATCCTGATCGTCAAGCGCGAAGATGGGATCGACCATGTGGCACATCTTCACGACATCACGGACACCATAATGACTGATTTTGATGTATCTGTGTAATTTTGTTGTTGTTTGTTAGACATTTGATTTTGACAATTAATCTATCGCATCTCATTTATTATGCCTTACTGATGCCTTACTAATGTATAGAGTTTATGTGGCACATCAAACTATAATAATTAACCAAGTTTATGGGTTTAGGGTTAGAAGTTAGGGGTTTAAGGGTTTAGGGTTTGGATTTGGGGTTTATGGGGCACCAAGTACGCAACAAATGTCTTTTTGCTAACATTTTTCATCAGACCAAAAGGATGAAGGAAAAAATGGAATGACTATAAGACCTAACAACAAGGAAAATATAGCTTCGTGTTAGTGTTTAGGTGTTTGGGTTAGGGTTATAGCTTAGGGAGTTAAGGGATATGGTTTGGATTAGGGTTAGGTTTTATGGATTACATGGATTAGGGTTGTTTCCTAGTGCTTCGGGTTAGGGTTTATGTGTTTGGGTTAGTGTTAGAGGTTAGGGGTTTTACTCTTTGGGGTTGGGATAGGGTTATAGCTTAGGTGTTTGGGGTTTAGTGTGTTGGGCTTAGGGTTTAGGTGGGTTGGGGTTGGAGCTTAGTGTCTTGGGCTTAGGGTTAGGTTTGAGGATTAGGGTTTAGTGTTAGGGTGTATGGATGTGTTTTTAAGTAACGAATTCATTGAAACCCACAAATAGCTAATGCACACAAACCAAAATAAGTAATGTTTTTAACTAACAAATGTATTCAACCCCATAAATTCAATACATTGAAGAGAACTTAAACAAATACAAGTCACTCGGCTAACATACATAAATCAATGATTTGAACAACTCCCACGCTCAGATTGCATTGGACAACGACGCCTGTTATGCCCTTCGGCTCCACATCTACTGCATTTTATTCGGTGCTCAGACGGTTCGACCCAATCCATCTCATTCCTTATCCTTGTTGATTTTGGCCGACCTTTCGCACGAATTGTGGTTGGGTCAGGGATAAGTGTCCATGCATCATTAGAAGGAGGAATAGCCGCTTCATTCCCAAGAGGCCACCATTGTGCGGAGTAAGCTTTTAAGATGTGCTCATTTGTATAAACAACATCTATATATTGGTAGTAGTTCAGGCTCACGTAACCACAAGCTGCAATAATATGTGAACATGGATAGTGAAGCGCAGAATACCTTCCGCATTGACAATAATGACCGTTCAAGTTAACTGCCCACTTTTGTCCGCCACGCTGCGTAATAGGATTGAAGGTCTCCTCTACTTCAAACCTTGTGGAGTGGATGTCATACACGCGAACGATGTGCGAACAAGCTTGTTCTTGATTTTTTCTAAGTTCTTTAACAAGCTTTGAACAATATACTTGGCCTTCATTTAACTGTCTCTGGGCTTGGCGGCCACGCTCAACAAAGTACTTTCGACACCTACTGTACGTTGATTTGACCAAGGCTGTTATGGGAATGTTGCGACAATCCTTCAAAACCTTATTGATACATTCTGAGAGGTTGGTTGTCATGTGGCCATATCGACGTCCTTCTTTATCATAAGCCATCGTCCATTTTTCCTTTGAAATGCGATCAATCCATGTTGCTATGGCTGGACTTAGTTCACGAAATTTTTCTAAATTTTGATCAAAAATGTGCTTGCAAGGAGTGTAGGCTGCATAAAATTAGTTATCAATAACAATTTTAAGTATATATGGAAGTTAAATAAACGTGACCATTAAATATGAAATCTTACCCAACTTCTTCAACATTTCTTTTTGTTTGGCGTTATTGAATTTTCGATTGAAGTTGCTTGCTATGTGTCGCACGCAATAGACATGATAACCGTGGGGAGGTTGCCAACCAAGTGCTTCATTAGCCACAGCGGACTTTATACTCGCGTGTCGATCAGAAATGAGACAAATACCATTTTTATCAGTGACGTGTTCACGCAAGTGTGCCAAAAACCATGACCACGCTGTCAACGTCTCACCTTCAACCACCGCGAATGCTAGAGGAAGGACGCCACCATTTCCATCTTGTGATGTCGCCATTAAGAGGGTCCCACGATATTTGCCGTACAAATGTGTACCGTCAACTTGTATGATTGGCTTACAGTACTTGAAAGCTTCTTTACATTGCCCAAAAGTCCAAAAAACTCTATGAAACTGACGGTGTTCGCGACTAACCGTATTCCCAATGATAAAATCGTCATGTAGTACTTGAAAATATGATCCAGGAGAATGATTTTGCATGTGTGTTAACCACGACGAAAGTTTCGCATATGACTCATCCCAATCGCCATATTCAATTGCAATGGCTTTCTGTTTCGCCAACCAAGCTTTTTTGTACGACACCTTGTACGCAAATTCACTGTTAATCCTCTCTTGAATCAAAGAAATTTTTATTGATGGATCTTCTCTGATCATGCCTGTGAATAACATAACAAAATTTAAATGATAATTAACAAAAAATGAACATAATATGAACATAAAATACGTACCTACTACACAAGTGGCAATTAAATCTGAATCAAGTTTCTCGTGATCTTGTGTCATGGTCATATTCAGACATGTGTGTGGTCCACCCCATTGTGTGACTTTCCACGTATCTGTTTTTTTAGATATAATTGCCCTCATATAAAAAGGGCAAGGACACTCTGCATTTTTATTCACACAACAAACCACATACTTGTTCGTTTTGCTTTCAACAACTTTGAAGCTTTGATGCACCTTCATAACATATTGTTTCACTGCATTTTTGACCGCATCTTTACTATCAAATTCCATGCCAACATATAATTCTTGGCCAACATTAAAGGTCGACGGCATCTCCAAACCGCAAATGTCCTCCTCATCAGGATAACTCCAGTTGATATTGTTATAATGTGAGGCATCATTCCAAAATGGATTTTCAATTCGTTGTGCACCTAACAGTTCAAAATAAAATAAAAAATCAAATAATACTTATTTAGCATTTAAATACAATTGTCATCAAATAATAAATGTATTGTCTAATTTTTTCATACAACAAATTATACCTTCTGCTGGGTGAACAATTCTTACTGGTTGAGGAATGTTTGTGACTTCATCGTCTGTATCAGATATACCGTCAACACTGTCATCTTCGTCTAAAAACTCTTCAACGTATGAGTTAGACACAAGATAATCATCATCATCATCATCATCGTCTTCGTCAATATGTAAATTGCTCATATTTGTTGCCGGTTGTGTGTCATCATTAGATAAATAATTTCCACATGATGTAAGCGAATTGGCAGAATGAAACATTGAACCACCAGCCACATCCTTTTCTATGTACAATTCCAGAACTGACATTTGGTCTTGTTGTTTAAAACTTTCCAACATTGTTTCAATGTCTTCATCGTCACAAATTTGCAAGGCAATATATTTTCCTGACACTAAAAATCTACAGCTAATAGCAGAAATAATTTCATTATTTTGTAACTTTACCTTATCTCCAATTTTTTTCTTCAAAGCATTGAAACTAATTCCACGTTTAATCTGAATCGCTTTTTTACTACCTTCAAATATTACACCATCATTATCTTCATACACCCTTCCATTGAAATACAACACTGTTATAACCGAATTCATCGTGTACCTACAAAAACAATATTTGAACACGTCAAATAAGTTACAAAATGGTATCACAAAAAGTCATTGCTGAAACTTCAAAATAAAATGTAATTTTTTAAAAAAAAATTATTTCAAATCAATTTCACATTAAGACACTTTAAAAAAATTAACAATTTAAATGTAGTAATTTTAAACTAATGAAGATGTAATTCAAATTATTAATTTTAAATAAATTTCACATCAACACACTTAAATAACACACAATTTTATAAAACTTTTAATCAAAACTAATAAAATGTAATCACAAAAGATCTCTTTATTGGAACTTCACATTCAATTTCTCTTTTAAAAAATTTTAATTAACTTCAAATTAATTTTATGGGACAAACTTATAAAAATGAACAATTTTAACATAGTCATTTTTAACAGAAAATTTATTAATTCATTACCGAAGTTAGTAGTATAAATAATTATTCTTAACCATTAATAACTTTAAAATGGAAAAAGGTAATTACAAAATTACTACAAATATAATAAAATTTTTGTAGTACAACAAAAAACAAAGCATCAAATAACACTTTCGAGTTCAACATTTCTAAATTTTTAACACACCAACAAACCAACCTAATCTAATTAAAAAAATACTACAACTTCATATTAAACAAAAAATTTCATACTCAAAATACTTACTTCAAATAAATATTATCTATAATTTTTTTTATTCAAACTTCAAACGTTCATCAACACCAACCTAATTTAATTAAAAAAATTATACAAATTTCATATTCAAAATATTTTCTTCAAATACACATCCTTACACAATTTTTTTGTTTATTTTTGGCATTTAAATATACACTAACAAGCCTTTTAAACATAAAAGCTAAACCCTTAAACCACTAACCTTAAAATAAAATGCTTCATACCACAAAAATTTCCAAACCCATCAAAATGTCAAAGCTACCAAAACGAAAATAAAGTGTTCAAAGGGAAAGCGCTGAAGAAAAAACATGAAAACTAATATAATTTTTTTAAAAAAAATTGCTTCATAGCACAGAAATTTCCAAAGCCACCAAAATGTTAAAGGTGCCAAATCAAAAGCAAAATGTTCAAACGGAAACCGCGGAAGAAAAAACATAAAAGCTAATATAATTTTAAAAAATAAAATGCTTCATACCACTGAAATTTCCAAAGTCACTAAAATGCCAAAGGTATACCAAAACGAAAGTAAAATATTGAAACGGGAAGCGCAGAACGAAGCTATACGAAAACGAAAGTAAAATAATGAAACCGAAAGCGTAGAACAAATGTACAACACCATCGGTATTTAAACAGCTTTAAACGCCATCACCATTGGCGTTTTCAGGCAAAACGCTGGTGCCAATGGCGCTTCCCTGCTGCAGTCAGTCTGCACTGCAGCACTGCAAGCCTAGGGCTAGCCTTCAGCCTTCACCAAGTCGCCAACACTGTTGGCGTTTTCATGCAAAAGTGGAAGCGCTGCTGGGCATGGCGTTTCCATGGCCACGTGCCAAACTCTTGCTGAAGGCGCCATCAACAATGGCGCTTCCCATGCAGGGTACGTGCCAAAAGAGCACCCCCTGGGAAATAGCTCAAGAACAGCCCTAGTTTGGGAAATTCTTTGTAAAAGAATCCCAAACAGGGAAATTTGCCTGCGGGGTGCTGACCGCTCCAAGATCACAAACCAAAGTGGTCTCTAATTAATTTAACATTTCCTTTTAATCATTATAATAAAAAATTTATATTGAACAGTGTTTTTCCTGTTTCTGAATTTTATAAAAGTGGATGGATGCAGAGCAGGATTCGTTTCATGAGAAAACCAAAGAGCAACGGGATCTTCATCAGAAATGGAGCGAGATTCGTTTCAGGGCACAGGCACGAAGCAGAAAAAGAAACAATAATGTTATTCGAACATTCTATATTTTTTATTGCAGCGAGCAAGAAGAAACAGCTAGAAAATAAAAGAAATATATATAAAAAATTTAATGTAACGAAAATAGAGAAATAAAAAATGAAGAAGATTAACATACTAAGTAACTGTATGAATATTATTAAAAAATTAAAAGGTTGTTCGAAAATTTGGCAGCTTTTTCATTTTATCAGTTTATTATCTTTCTTCTCTCTTTGTCCTTTCTTCTTCCGTTATACTTTTGTTTTTGCTAGGAATGGGGGAAAAGCTTTTGTTGCGCTTGCAGTGTTGAACAATTGGTTTTTCCATTCTCAAACATTTTCCAAGATAAAAATTTAATCATAAACAAATCATCAATGTCAAGAGAGTTTACTTACACAGGTAAAGTGTGATGTGTGAGTTACCGTAAATTTTCTTATACTGTTTTTTTTTTTAATTTTTACTAATAAAAAAATAAATTATCAATTATGTACTTTTTTTTTAAGGAAATCATCAATTATATACTAGTAATAATACTAATAACACTATGTAATACTACTCGTAATAATAATCACTTACAATTCCATCTTCCAAATCCATACGGTAAAGGGATAATCAAATCTTAACCTACATGTATGTGTCCGAAGTTGAATTGCCCTGAAAAATTGAGCATGCAAACCGTGCATGCCTGACTTGTTGTACACTTCAGTTACCTTTGCTTTGCTTTACCTGTGTTTTTCCTCAAGCGTGACACCCAACTAACGCCATTTTTTTAGGGTGCACTGTTTTCCAAAGATAACATTATTTAATCATACGCAAAATGCTCAAAGGCTAATATGGACAAACAAACACAAATCTTCCATTTCGCATGGGAATGCCAGACCCCATTACGACTTTTTCCTCTTACGTTACCATATTACACTAATATAAATAATCATCCCAATTTTAACTATTGAACAAATTTTAATTACATTTGATAAGTATATACATAATACATAACCGAGCCAGCTAGTGTATCCGTTACCCTGAATATTCTGTTACACTAGAGGACAAAGTAGCACAGTGTGAAATAGGTTCCACCAGTGAGGAGAGAGTAAAAACTAGAGTGGAGTGCCAACTCAAGAGGGGAGAGAGATAGGCAGCATTATTAGTTTAAAGGACAAACACAAAGCGTCAACCAAAAGAAAATTGTTCCCGTAAAAAGTAGTACCCTTTGGGAAAAGGTTTTTAGCTCTTTTTCCTGCCTCCAATAATCTAGTCCCTTTGCTTCTCGGGTAGGGTCCCCTAATTCAAATCATGCCCGTGGAAAAAGAGAGGACGATGATGCTTTTTGTTGGGTATTACATTACATTACATATATCCTATGCAAATTACTAGTCAATAAAAAGAATGGCATTATTATAGTATATCGGATTAGGTTCTAAAAGGAGAATGGTTTGGTTTGCTAGCTAGCTCCATCGTCGGTAATTGAGCCCAAAAGTAGAACGAAAAAGGTGCAATCATGGTGTTGCAAATTACAAATTGAGGTTTCTGGGCCCATGTATATCTTCTACTAATTTATAAAAATGATGGGTTTTGTTTGGTTGAGACCAATTATTTTTCTTGCGCAGCAAAGCATATGAAGAGGCGTATGCGTAATTCATTCATGCATGAATTATGAATATGATTGCCTTTTTTAGTCCTACTCACACGCTCGTGCACGTGCAAAAAAGCCCTCGTCCAATTGTGTGTGTGTGTGTTTTTTTTTTCGATACATCCTCCAATTGTGTCTTGTTTATGATATCAACCTCAATCAAGTTTCATTGTATAGCGTAGAAACTAGCACGGGAAAAAACTTGTCAGTGCAATATTGTAAGTCTTTTTTGTCCATGACCAAAAGAAATAAAATAGTAGTACCTTTGAACTTCAACTATTGAACTTTACATGCTTGTGGCGGTTAGAGTTTAAGTTAGTATTCTTTTTTGTCAAAAAATAGTTAGATGAGAGATTAAATTTGTTCTTAATATATTATTGTTGCTTATCCAATAAAATTTTATATAAAAAAATTAAATATAATATTAAATAAATTATTTTCACATATAAAATGAAATGAGATTTTACGATCATTGTGTCAATCTTTGATTGACAAGATTATATAATTAAACAAATTTTTTTATCTTTTCATCATATCATTGATTTAATAAAAGGCTATACCTAAATTGCACGTATGTTGGAGAACACTTTTAAAATAGTTTGTGCAAATCCACCTGGACACCACCCTTGATGTAACCACTTTGAAGTCTTCAACTTTAAAGAAAGCAATAATGACTTTATGATTTCGTATAATCCAAAGGATCAAAGCACTTTTAGGTCTCATCCTCTTTCTCTTTAATTTTGCCTTTTCAATTCCAAATAAGAGTAATTATGTAACGAAGTAAATTAACCTTTTGTTTTTTTTAAAATCAATTTAGAAGTTCTAAGAGCAATACAATAGCACAAAATTAATTGCCAGAAATAAAGGAGAAGAATGAAGATGGAAAAGGAAAATATGTATAGGCTCAACCTAGTACATTTGCTTTTTGCTTGATAGCATTCCTAATTTGCTTGGTAGCCTTTTGTCTTGAGGATATTTTTATTAGATAAGTATTTTCGATTTATCTTTTGCTAATCATGGGCCTAAATATATTCCTATCCTAATTTCATTACCTCAGCCACGATAGAGTGCAGTGACAGGTGACAAGAATCCATATTAATTTGCCCATTGCTACATTCTTAATACTAGTCGTGATCAAACAATTGTAATTAATAATTAAAAAGTGAAAAAATAGGGAAGATTGTAATTAATTTTTTATTTAAAAAAAAGGAGAAGTTAAGTTTATCATATTTCAGAGTTTTAAAAAATTAAAATTTTTAATAAGAAATAAATGGAACTTAAAAAAAATACCGAGGAGTTTGGGCTTTTCTATTGTAAAGACAAGTTGATTTTATGTTCCTCTGCTGAGAAAGCATGCTGGATTTTGCGGGAAAGTAATGTTGAAGGGTGAGAGAGAAAATCCGCGAAAGAATGTAAGAGTAAGTGTAGTAGTTCAAATGAAATGAGAAGATCTATTGCGTCTTACTTGTTTAAGTGGAGAGAAGTTATATTAGAGAGAGAGGAAAACTCATTTGAGAGGAAAAAATAATTATAAATCATTGAGAGAGAAAAGAGAGAAAAAATTATTGTGATTTTCGCATACCCATCAAAGAATATTTTTTAGATTACAACTACGCGTGCATCGTTGGATCGAACTAATTTTTGGATACTAGATTCTACACACGTGATACTTCAAAATGTTCGGTTGGATCGTCAAAAAGATATTTGTAGCAAGAGATAAATATTTCGCATTCTCTATTCTATATTTTGGGATTTCATCTTCTTGTCTCTATTGTACCAATTAAGGGTTTGTTTTGATTTGGCTGTTTGTATCACATTTCAATGCACTTATTGGAGACTCTCTTGTATCTTTATTGATTAAAGTGAATTTATTTCTTTGGTCTAGACGACCCATAGTTTTGACCCTTGCATTAAGGGGTTTTCCACGTTAAACAAATTGTGTCTCTGTTTTTTATTCTTAATTTCTATTTTACACTTTATATTTTATTGGTGCTCCTCACAAGTTTTTGCAAGTTCGGGGGAATTTATTCCCGCTACCTATTACTTTGTTATTGAGTTTGTTATCGTGTTAGCCTATTTCTCCCATCAGACATTACTCTGTTATAGGGTTTGTTATTGTGTTAGCCTATTTCCCCCATCAGAGTGGTATCAGAGCTCTTTGGTTAAGAGACTGTTTTTCTACTTGCTTGAACGATGGATGCACATATGAAGGGTGATAGAGACAAGAGCATGAGCAAGTCTAGGTCTCGGTACAAAATTGTTGACTGTCATTACTGTCACAGAACAGGACATATCGAGAGGAATTGTTTTCTATGGAAGAAGAAGAGTAAAGACAAGAAGGGTAAGCAAAAAGAAAAGGATCATGATGATGACTATGTGACTACTGCTACTAGTGATGATCTTGTTATTCTTCATGACCCTAATTCGCATAATCTTGTATCTGATGAGAGCATGTGGATAATTGATAGTGGTGCTACACTGCATGTTACAGTCAGGAATGAGTTCTTCACATCTTACACTCCAGGTGATTTTGAAGTCTTGAAGATGGGTAATGATGGCATGTCCAAGGTGATTGGTGTTGGTGATGTTTGTTTGCAAACCAAAATGAGAATGCAGTTGATACTTAGAGGAGTGAAACATGCTCCAGATGTTAGCTTTAATTTGATCTCTGTGCAGGTACTTGATGATGTTGGTTATGATAACCACTTTGGTTCTGGAAAATGGAAACTCACCAAGGGTAACTTGGTTGTGGCCAAGGGGGAGAACATTTCAAAGTTGTATTGGACAAAAACTTTGGTTGCTAGAGACAATGTGAATGCTATGGATATGGAGGCATCTTTGTGGCACTGAAGGCTTAGTCATATTAGTGAGAAGGGACTGAATTGTTTAGCCAAGAAGGATATGCTTCCAAGATTGAAGAATGCAGATTTGGAGAAATGTTCTCATTGCATGGTTGGTAAGCAAACCAGAGTATCCTTCAAGAAGCATCCTCCCTCCAGAAAATCTGAGTTGCTTGAATTGGTGCATTCAGATGTTTGTGACCCTTTGAAGGTGAAATCCTTTAGTGGTGCACTCTATTTTGTTACCTTCATTGATGACTATTCCAGGAAACTTTGGGTCTATGCTTTGAAGACAAAAGACCAAGTACTTGAGAAGTTCAAGGAGTTTCATGTTTTAGTTGAGAGGCAGTCAAGTAAGAAGCTGAAACGCATTCGTATGGACAATGGTGGTGAGTATTGTGGACCATTTGATGCCTACTACAAGCACCATGGTATTGCTCATGAGAAAACTCCTCGTAAAACTCCTCAACTAAATGGTTTAGCGGAGAGGATGAACAGGACATTGATCGAGAGAGTGAGATGTATGCTCTTTGAAACAAAGTTACCCAAGCACTTTTGGGGTGAGGCACTGTACACAACAGTGCATGTTATCAATCTTAGTCCTGTTGTTGCTTTGAATAGTGAGGCACCGAACAAATTTGGGTTTGGCAAGAATGTGAAGTATGATTACTTAAGAGTTTTTGGCTGCAAGGATTTTGTGCATGTTCCAAAGGATGAGAGATCCATGTTGGATGCAAAGTCAAGGCAGTGCATCTTCATTGGTTATGGTGAGAACGAATTTGGTTATAAGTTCTATGATCCTGTTGAG
This sequence comes from Glycine max, assembly GCF_000004515.6. Lineage (NCBI taxonomy): Eukaryota > Viridiplantae > Streptophyta > Magnoliopsida > Fabales > Fabaceae > Glycine > Glycine max. The sequence continues at coordinate 9,685,014 of NC_038248.2, forward strand.
AAGAAGCTTGTAAGAAGTCGTGATGTGAAATTCATGGAAGACCAAACCATTGAAGACATTGATAAGGTGGAGAAGTCTACACCCAAGGAAGACAATGGTGTAGCTAATTTTCAACCAGTTCAACTGCCTATTCAGAATTTGAATACTGATGTTCAGAATGATGTTGGTGTCTGATGCAATCCTCCCTAGGAAGGGACCAGTCACTAGAACTATGAGCAAGAGGCTCCAAGAAGATTGGGCTAGAGCTGCTGAAGAAGGCCCTAGGGTTCTCATGAACCTTAGGGTAGATTTCTGAGCCCATGGGCCAAGGTTGGGTCCAATTATCTCTGTACATATTAGACTAGGATGTCATTATATTTGGTCCTTGTATTTAGGGCTCCATATTGTAGGTAGGGTACCCTAGAAATATAGGATTTTTCAGCCCTTGTATTTTAGGGCACCTAGACTAGTTTTTGTATTAGGGGTAGTTTTGTAATTTTACATGCACTAAGTGGATATTTGATGTGTGTGGTTGGAAATAAATTTAATTGAATTGGTAGAAGCCCAATCCAATTAAATTTTAGAGAGGGAGGTGAACATTTGCTTACTACACCCCATTGCCACATCATATAGTCACACTTTGTGCATGTCCTTCATGCTTTTCATGCCTCATGACACCTAAGCACACTTAGTGGAGAATCTTGGAATTGATCTTGGATTAGTGGGCTGAACCATAACTAAGATTCACTAATCATAATTAGTGAAATTTTGGCTCCAAAGTTTGGCTCCACAAATTCAATTTCAAATTCAAGTGAAATTTAAATTTCCCTCTAATTTTGTGTGACACTTAGGCTATAAATAGAGGTCATGTGTGTGCATTTTTTTCAACTTTGATCATTTGAATATTAACTTCAGATTTCAGAGCTCTTTTAGAGCACAAAATTTCGTGCTCTTCTCTCCCTCTCTCTTCATTCATCTCCTTCTTCCTCCAAGCTCTTATCCATGACCTCCTATGGTGGTGAGCTTCTTCTAGACTCATCTTCTCCTTGAAGTGGCGTCTCCTCTCTCTCTTCCTTCTCCATTCCGCTGCCATTTATCTTCCAAGAAGCAAAGGAATCCATTGATGAAGAAGATCCTAGGCCTACAAGCTCCAATGGAGCTTACATCAGTGTCCAACAACCTAGAGATGAGGTAAATGTTCCTAATGATGATGATGATGATGAAGAGGAGCATGACATGTCACAAGATGAAAATCTTGGTGATGCTACCGAACTACCTCAAGTTCAACTCAGGAGGTCCAACAGGGAGAGACAACCTTCTAAGAGGTATTCTCCCAATGAGTATGTGATCCTAACAGATGATGGAGAACCTGAGTGCTTTAGAGAGGCCATGGAAAGTGAAGAAAAGAGAAAGTGGTTGGATGCAATGAAGTTTAAAGCTTGTTGTGAGATCGTCAGTTTGGCGGTCACCTCCACATAGTTGTGAGAGGGGAAATTTGTTGGGTTTTTTGGACTCTCTTCCTATGTAGAGTAAAGGTCGAAATGAGAAGACTCATTGTGTCTCACTTATTTAAGTGGAGAAGGGTCACATTAGAGAGAGAGGGAGACTCACTTGAGAGCGAAAAACAGTTATAAATCATTAAAAGAGAAAGGAGAGGGAAAATCATTGTGATTTTCGCATACCCACTAGAGAGTATTTTTCATATTGCAACTGCGGGTTCGTTCACTGCTGGATCGGGCTGATTTTTGGATAGCAGGTTATACACACATGATACTTTAAATTGTTTGGTTGGATCGTTTAAAAGATATCTGGAAAGAGAGATGAGTGTTTTGTATTCTGTGCTCTATATTTTGGAGTTTCATCTTCTTGTCTCTATTGTATCAATTGAGGGTCTGTTTTGATTTGACTATTTGTAGCACATTTCAGTGCACTTGTTAGAGACTCTCTTGTATCTTTATTGATTATAGTGGAGTTATTTCTTTGGTCTAGACGACCCGTGGTTTTTACCCTTGCATTGAGGGGTTTTCCACGTTAAACAAATTGTGACTGTTTTTTTTTCTTAATTTCTATTTTGCACTATATATTTTATTGGTGCTCCTCATAGGTTCTTAAAAGTTTGGGAGAATTTATTTCCACTGCCTATTACTTTGTTATTGAGTTTGTTATTGTGTTGGTCTATTTCTCCATCAGACATTACTCTATTATAGAGTTTGTTATTGTATTCACTACTATAAAAATAGTTTTTTATGATGTTGATTTTACATCGGTCGATCAATAACCGACTTAGAAAGAAACACGGTGGCACTTTCATAAATAAATGCAAAAGTTTTATGATGGTTTTACAAAAACCGCCTTAGAAGATTGTCATTCTAGGACGATTTTATAAAATCGTCTTAGAAGACTGTCATTCTAAGACGGTTTTGTAAAAACTATTTTAGAATATTTTTCATTGTTTTTAAAATTTCATTTCTCTCTCCACTCTTTCATCCTCTGACTCTTAGACTTCCCTTCTCACTCTTTACTCCCCCTTTAGGTTTCCAAACCCCAACCCTGAAAATTCCTCACCAGGCTCGAAATATGCTCCCCCGATTCCTTCTTCATAATACCCATCCCTCTCTCTTCCTTCCCTTTCCCTGGTCACCAACATTGCCTCAACACTCTAAGCTCCATTCTCTCACAACAACACATACTTTACATTACTCACTCTCACTCTTAGTAACCAAACCACTGTTTATATTTTTATTCTCTTTACCCTAATTTCAATTTTTTTATTGTCGGTTTCTTAGGTGGTGCCTTCGCATTACACGCAGACTAGTGATGGTGAGAAGGTGTGCATGTTCAAGTTGGCAGAGTACCGCGCCGTGCTGAAGCAGCTAAAGGCCGCGACGGTGACGGAGGTGCTGCTGATGGAGGAGATCCCCTGGGCGACATTCAACGTCGTGGAGTGCCTCTCGTGTTTGTTTGCGACTGGGTGGTGGGCGCCCGTGCGGTCGGAGCACCTGCCTGACGACGAGGTGGATCGCCTGATCAGGAAGCTTCCGAGGACGCTCTTGGAAAGGTTACTACCTTTCCAGCATGATGGGTTGAGGTTCGCGTTGAGAAGAGGTGCAAGGTGCCTCATTGCCGATGATATGGGCCTCGGGAAGATGCTACAGGTGTTGATTCTTTGGTCTTCTTTGCATTGTGGTGATTACTGCTTGGTTGAATTGGGTGAATGTGGTTTTTAATGTGATTGTTTGATTGGTGGGTTTTTTTTGTTTTATGGATTTTTAGTCTATTTCTATTGCAGGGTGTTTTGTGGAGGAAGGGTCTATACTTGTGGCTTTGTGGAGGAAGGGTCTATACTTAAGGTTTTGTGGAGGAAGGGTCTATACTTGTGGAGCAAATGAAATAGTATAGTAGGGACATAAGGCAATAAGACAATACAAGAGGGACCTGCTTCACCAAAACAATCAAGTTTTTTTCTAAGGATATTTTCTTTTCTTCTAATTTTTTTCCTCTAATATAAGATAACAAGGGAAAGAACAAATCTGTATAAGGAAGCTTTTGCAATATGTGAAGTGTTTTCTTCATTGTCCTCTCTATTCATGTTGCTTTAAAGACTTTGGAAGTGTAGTATGGCATATCCATAGCTGAATACTTATGCTTACATATTCAGACATAACATATTGACAATCTCTGATGGTAAAATGCAGCTAATAAAACTAAATCTACAGCTTGATGCAAAAGGTTCTTATGTGGAAGTATTGGAAAGGTATGTCAATTTGGGGCCTATTGTTGACTTCCATGTGGTAGACCTCGAAAGGCAGGGCCAAGGTTAGGTTGTAACTTGCTTTGGAGCTTACAATGGAATAGGGATTAATGAACAGGTCAGCTCCCCTTCCTCTACCTTAGTGTGGAATATTTGCACCCAAGACACATTAAAAAGGAATGGAAATTGGAAAAATAAATCTTTATATCAATGACAAACTCCTTACAAAATCTTAATTTTTTTATGCATGTATTTGATCTAGGCATCGGTAGAACTTCAAGGTATCAAAGGAATGTGGTCACTAAGATCCTCAATAGATGATCCTTTTGATACTTTTTTGGTTGTGAGTTTTATAAGTGAAACAAGAATCTTAGCAATGAATCTTGAGGATGAGCTGGAAGAAACTGAGATTGAGGGATTCTGTTCTTAAGTGCAGACTTTATTTTGCCATGATGCTATTCATAATCAACGTGTTCAAGTAGGTTCTTGCTTTATTACCGTATTGGTTTTCTTTTCATCTTGATTTAACACCTACATCTCTCTAACTAAATTTAAGAAAGTGGTGGTTAAGAAAGCTATTTATAGTTGCGGGGTTGTTTTGTTATTTTCTTATGGATTTACAATCAAATTTTATTGTTAGGCTGTCTATTTATTATAAAACCTTTTCTTTTTGTTTTCTATAATAATTAGTGGTATGCTTAATCTTATGCATACCTATATAAAAATTACCTGGCATCGAAATATTAGTATAGATGTGTGTATAATGTGTTTGTGTATATTTTTATGTTTTCAATTTTAACAAATTTTGTTTTCTTGCCAAAAACTTTTTTTTTATCTGTAACTACACAAGACAGAAGACAGGAATGATATCTTAGTACCTACTATGATGTATGTTTTCAATGGATTTCTTCAAAATACAAAATGTTTGTGCAACTTCTTTTTAGTTTCTTTGTTGTATAAAAGATTATCCATTTTGTGAAAAAAATAAGAAATTTATTTAGAGTTTTTGGATAATACAAAACTATGGGTAAGTCATAATTGGAATCAAACAAAGAATTAAAATGCATTGGAACTTTAAAAAAAATAAAAGTTAGAAGTTAATATGTTAAAAATATTAGTTCAACCAAATAGTTAAGCAAATTTTTTAATTAGTAACAAAAGTTAGAAAAACTAATCGGAATAACTTCCCAAACATGACCTAAATACATGAATAAAATCAGTTTTCGAGCATTAATAATTGGATCGATGAATGCAACTAAACAATGTTTCGTGCAGCTTACGTAATTTGTAACTTTGAGTAAACTTTACTTACAATAGTGAGAGTCTTAATCTTAAAGTTATTATTGTGGATATAATTTATTTAATTATTATTCTCATTCTAAAGACTAGTCTTATAATTATATAGAAATATTATGCTAATGACCAAAAAATTAAGGAACGATAGGACTAACTAAATTTGTATAATTAAATGTTTAGATGATTTTCTTTGTTTAATGTTGAGTTTCATTTTGAAACCTGGTTGTGATTGTGGTTGGTAATTGGTTTAGGGGTTTTTAGTATGAAATGTGTTCTTTGTGGTGAGATTGATGGAATAATTTTTGTTCTGTGATAGTGAAATAAATGCATTGATATGTTAGGACACAAGTACTGCATACTGGGCAGGTTGTCATCTGAAGTTGGATGGAACTTATTTGATATCATCAGGGTAAGTTCTTACTTTTCCAGCTTCTACTAGCTGTTTTCATGGTACTACTAATATTTCAAATGTGCAATTTCTATAAGTAATCATCATATTTCTAATATGATCTCATCTAATTTCTTTCCGTCAATTGTGAAGATTGTATGCATATTTGTTTTGTATATTTGTATTTATTATTTAGTATCATTATGTTTGTGCAAACCAGAAAAATTGTTTTTCCCTTGTTGAATTCTCAAGGGAAAATTAGATTGTTGGAAAATTTGGGATTTTTTTTTGCTTTCCAAATGGAAAGGGAATAGATGTGTTTGCTAATGTGAGTAATTGTTTTATTGCTCACAGGAGCTAGAAAAGAAGAGAAAGGACAAGGCACAATTGGTTTATGAGAGAAAGAAGCATCTCAACAATTTAAGGGTGAAAGCCGAGAAGGTTGCTGAAGACAAGCTCGGTTCCCAACTTGATATCCTTGCTCCAGATACTGAGTAGTCTTAGTGTTTTTAAATTTTTTTATGCAACTTATACCCAATTGAAACTACCTTTTAGTTTTGCTTGTTATTGGATCATCATATCATAGATATGATATCTGATAACTTTGGAAGTTGTTTTTATTTAAATGTGCTTTGTAGATTTATAATATTTTCATGACATAAACTAAAAGAGAATATGGACAACTTTTACCAATTCTTCAAAATCTTTTCATTTTTCCTTCAAATAATACTATTATAAGTTGATTAGTGATAATTTGATAATTTTATGGCCTACACTTATCGTTAGTATATATATATATATATATATATATATATATATATATATATATATATATATATATATATATGCATTACCATACACCTTGTTGCAGCTGCAAAGTTTTTCTATATTTTTCTCGATTTCTCTTTCTTTTTCTCGGTTTCTTTGTATTTTTTCTTTCTATAACTACTAAACCTTCTCCATACACCTTGTTGCAGCTACAGTTTGTGGTCTTGCACTAACTATGGATATTTGTGGCTCACAGCCTTATTGGTAGAATAATGGCTATGTGGATCAAAGAAAATATACAACATTTATTTTCAATTCTCATGAATGAGAGGTTAGTCTCTAGTATAAATCTTAGTATTCTGAGATATTAGTCTTTGTCCAATGCTTTCTCTCTGAATATATCTATTGTTTTTTTCCATTTGTCACCCACTTGCTTAATTTAATTTATATTCCTGAAGTTTTGGTTTTTAAGTGTGGCAAATGACATTGTGATTTGTGAGATCCATGTAGCCAATGTCGCCTAGTGGGACAAGGCTTTATTGCTGTTGTTTGTTTCATTGTATAATTAGTTTCATTCTAGTAGATTTACTTTATTATTAGTTATAATCATTTACTTTTTCGAACAACTTTTTTATTCATCATTTTTCATTAATTTAGGATAGAAACTCATTAGCATACTCATTGATTATTCAAAGTATATGCATGTGAAAATAATTACTATATGAAAATTAATAGAATCCTATATATACTAAGACGGTTATTTCAATAACCGTCTTAAATGTCATACAAACTAAGACGGTTTTGATCGTCCTAGTTGGCATGACATTTTAAGACGGTTGTGTGATAACCGTCTTAGATAGCTTGACATACTAAGACGGTTATGAAATCGTTGTTGTAGACTAATGACATATTACGACACGCGTTTCGATGATGGTTCATAATCATCGTAAAAAGTGAAAATTAACTGACTTAGAAGAGCGCTTTTCTAGTAGTGGTTGGCCTATTTGTCCCATCAATCACTTCCCCTCATGTGATTTTCGTCTCTCATTTTTTCTTTCTTTCTAGTATTATGAAATATACATTCTTATGCCATTCATGAAAAAATTTGTCCTGTCTTAATATTATGTGCTTGGAAATGTAACTTTGAGCCATTTGAGACTTTGAATTTGTAAGTTTTTGGTCTAAAATAAAGCAAGACCACCAAAGCAAGTCCAACAAAGCAACTCCATGGGAAAAAGATTTGTATTTTTTATTTTTAAAATTTAAAATTATTAACTAAAAGTACTAAGATTACAACTGATATCCATAAATTGTCAAAGCTTCCATAAAACGAAATTATGTAATAAATACCTTGTATTTTTCTCAAATATTTTCTCCTTGCCTTTTGTTGTCATGCATTCCCTTCTATAGGTTTATCCTACAATAATGCATTGATCAACAATTTTTTCACCTAAATAATACAAATAAATTAAATATTTATCCAAATAATACAACCCAAAAAATATTTATCCTAATGACACAAAACATTGTTCATGTGAGAAATTGGTGCCCCCAAACTGATTTCTCACCTACAATTTAAACGTTATGAAATTGGTTCAATTCTCATTTTGAACTGACTTTTAAAAAACACACCTTATGAAATCGGTTCTTATGAAATCAATTTCATAACGTCATTTTTTTTCTAAACCACCTTATGAAATCAATTCCACAAATGGAAAAAAAAAATCATTTTTTTATAAAAAAAACTCAGTTCAAAATGAGAATTGATTTTTTTTTTTTTTTTTTGTTAAATTGTTTTTGTTAAATAGATTTTTTATGAAATCAATATAAATATAATTTAGTTAAATATTTATAAAAAATGAATATATTTTAAATGGTCTAATTCTTTTACCTAAACAAATTAAATAAACAAAACATGTTCAATTTTAATAGTATGCATTGATGATTTATGTAAAACTATAAGTATGTAAATATAATTTATCTAGAATAGTATTTTAATAAAAATAGTTAATTCTTAAATGAAACCAAGTTTATCTAGATCAAAGAAGATGAAAAAAAGAAGACTTAGATAAATAAAACTTAGGTAAACATCATAATCTTTTAGGACTAACACGATTAAAGTAAGGAATCTTAAAAAAAAACCAACAACAAAATTCCAATGATGATTGCAAGTTTATTTTAAAAAGTAGCAATAAGTAGTTTGCGCAATGACTACATAGATTCATCACGCATCAAAGCAATTATTTGATCAGTTGTTCTTGGTTTTCTTGATTTGCATAGCAAGACAAGGATTTCTTTCATCTAGAGAACGCCTAAAAATTGCATTCAACTCAATCAGAACTTTGGTACTAAATTATGAATAGATGAAAAATATTTTTCTCACATCATCATTGCATTTGAGCTACATATAGTCGTACGCAACAAAACCATCACCTACACAGATTGGTTGATGGTAAAAAGGATTTATTAAAATTCGGCAACCTCCGTTGGCATCAAAAATAGTTTTCCTTAAGACACCAAGCGACATGTCCTCACTTATTATGATGACTTTAAGATCAATAGGGCTTTCAAACACTATCCTTTCATCTGATGGAATAATGTCAACATCACAATACACAAAGAGTGGATACACTCTCCATGTTTTAAGTAATAAGGTGAATATTAGACAAAGGTGTTGAGTAGCATCAAACTCCTACTGCTATATATATATATATATATATATATATATATATATATATATGATCTACTGTTCTCCCATGACTTATACCAATGGTTGAGATCGTGTCGACCATATAAACGGTTTAGATTGAGTCTTAATTAATTGTGTTTGGTTTGTGCAATTAGAAAGAATAAGTGTTTAGTGAAATAATCTCATAGAAAACATTGTCTAGTTACATCATCTTAAAAAAAGAAATGTGAAGTTAAATCGTATGGGGAAAAGCAATGTGGGGTCAAATCATCTCAAAGAAATGAATGTTCAGTTAATTCGTATAAGAAAAATGTAGTGCTCAGTTAATTAATGCATTTTTCATTCAATTAACAAGGAAAAATTGATAATCATTATAATAAGACATAATTAACAAGGGTAAGCAATCAAAGTCATTTGTGCCTACCAGTTCCACATCTGGGAGGTTGCCTATTTCTTGCCAGTATTCGACATACTTGTCCATGTTCTTTTGGTTCAAATAGTTCATCAGGAACAAGAAGTTGCTCTTCTTGTACGAAGTTATTAGTGGAAGAATTGTCGACAATACTTTGATGAAAGGATACAAATGAAGGTATGAGTATACTTTGCATCTACACATAAGCAGACTCCGATGTTTGAAGATCTGTACCCATGAGGTTGCTCATAAAGTCTTCTCCACTAGTACTGAAGAACTTTAGATTGTACCCATAATCTTCTTGATGATGATGAGTGTTATTCGTCATCTACGACTAACTTTTGTATAGAAAAGTTTTACAAAATGTATATATTTTCCCTAATTTATGGTTCTTTCTGTAGGATTATAAATATTTCTTGGTTAGTTTTTATCTTTGCTCAGTAGAGGCTATTGACATGGAATTAATGTAAATTTTACTTCAATTTCAAGTAAAAAGGAGAATAATTGGAAGGTGCAGAAGCTGCTGTCTCGTTAAGCCGAGACCGTGTGCTTAGCAAGTATGATCCGCTAAGCGAGGCAGCATCTCGCTTAGCGAGTAAGAGGAATCTTGAAGGGAATACACCACGCCATCACGCGCTCAGCGCGTCATCAGCTCGCCCAGCGAGAAGTTTGTCTCTTCTGGCGCTTAGCGTGCCTGTTTCGCTGAGCCAAAATCCACTTACTTGCGCTAAGTGCGAAAATGACCCTAATTGCTCCTTCGAGGTTAGAAAGCCTTTTTTAAGCCTGGAATGAAAAATCAGAAGGGAGCTTTTGGGGAGAATTCAGAGTCTTAGCTTGGGAGAAGAGTGTGCTTATGTGAAAAAGGCAAGGGAGCACCAAAGACACCCAACTTTTAGGAGGATTTTAGGTTTTAGGGTATTTTGTAGGTTCATAAAGGTGGAGGAGACATCCCCACAGCTTTGTAATCTGTATTGTGCTTTCTAAAACCCTTTTGTAGTATAAAGGTGATATCTTGCCATGGAAGACTAAGCTCCTTCAGTTGGGGAATCCTGCTGAGAACTTAATGTAAATCTTATCCTATCTATTTGAAGTTGTTTTTATGTGTTCAATGTTTCTATCTGTGCTTAATCTATACATGTTTATGGCTTGATCACCCATTTGTATGTAAAGTTAGGAGCTTTAGCATTGGAAAATGTACTGCATCCTTATAACTAGATAGAATGAGCTAGGTTATCGTATGTCTGGACACGGAGTGTGGTAATTTAGTTTTATTATGCTGTGACCTTAATGTTGTTCAGTTAAGCTAAGTTCGACGATATATCCGAGAATGAGGTTTAATTAGAGTTAGCCCAATCATGCAAGACATCGATGTTTGGGAATTTTGTCCTCAACATAGAACACATGAACATCTTTAAATAGAGAAAAATCCTTAATTGCATCAAGTAACTCAGTAGGAGGACCCAACGCTTTTTAATTATCTGTTTTAACACCCACTTGCTCATATTTTCTGTTATTAATCATTAGAGTAGAATACATCTTTGTTTAATTCATGATTATTGATTCTTTGTACAAATGTCTGTTGATTGAATGAGAGTTCACCAAATGAAACAAGTTCCCTGCGATCAATACTTTGTTCTTACCGTTTTATTATTACTTGCACGACTCGGTACACTTGCCGATTAGATTTACGCATCCATAATAACAAGTAACACCGGGGCGTAAACATTGAGGTTCTGGCGTGAATTCATATGATTGAGCATGTGGTTGTAGTCCTTCATCATGCATGCTGGCAATGACTGGTGGACTTTGTTGTTGAGGATGTTGTTCAGTTTCCATGTTTGGAGCTGAACGAGATGTGGCGGCAATTTTTGGATGAGTTGCAAACTGTGTTAGACAAATTTTTGAATTTGCTCGGTACCAATTCATGTAGTGATGTGATCCTTACTAGGAGCGGATCGCTTGATGCAAGTCATAGAGTTTGGATGACGCCACTTCTAGATAGGGAAGATAAGTCAGGATAGACGTCACAAGGATTACCTTGATAAGTCTGAGATTGGTTCAACAAGGAACCTAGAGAGAAGCTCTCACAAAATATTCACAAAATTTCAAAATTCCCCTTTATTGAAAACAAGTTCAATACATATAGTGTATCTGAGGTACAACTGGAAAGGCACCAATTTTATTTAATTTAAAATAAAAAACAAAAATTAGAAAAGAAATGGCATGGGCCTTTCAAATTAGTTTGGGCCAAAATGACAACACATAAAATAAAAATAAAAAAAACATATTTGGCATGGGCCTTCAAATTAGTCTGGGCCTTCAGCAATAATTAAAATTCTTGGTAGTGCTTCTACCTCTAGGCCTTCATCCTTCTCCACTTGTGTCTTATTAAGTATGTCTGATACCATTTGTTGGAGGGTATCCACTGACTGTTTGGTCCTACTCCTGGTTATAGGTCCCTGTATTTGGTCAGTTTTTGGATTCTCATCATGTAGTGACTCATATGTTCAATCTTATTTAGAATTGGTTGAGCGATTAACATATATTTGCATCTTTCCTTACAAATTTCAACCCATCATTGATGTTTCTCTGCCCAATTTGTGTCACTATGTTTCTCATGTTAGTACGATGGACTTTGTGAAGATTATGTGGTGGATTTGGTATGTCTTGACAAAGTCCAAATTAGAGCATGACCCTATTAGTTTGATGCCATACTACCATTGGAAAACAGATTAAAGCTACATAAGCACTCCATATTGTGGAATCCTTGTATGTATTTTCTGGCAGAAATGACTTAAAACCTTTGTAAGGAATCCAATGGAATTGAAAAAAGAATTTGCGTTAGTAATTTTAAAAACAGTAATAAATAAAACAAAAAACAAATGGTTCAACCTTCTCGTTATGCATATTGTCGAATCTTTGTGGAAGCAATGCCTTCCAAAATTATTTTGATGATGCCAAAGAATCAAAAGTCAAACAAGTTTCAAGAATCAAGATCATGATTCAAGATTCAAGAATAATCAAGATCAAGATTCAAGTAAAGAATAAAGACTCAAGATTCAAGAATCAAGAGAAGACTCAATCAAGATAAGTATTAAAAGAGTTTTTTCAAAAACTATTGATTAGCACAATTTTTTTCAAGAGAATTTTTCAAAGAGAAAAATCTTTTACCAAAGAGTTTTACTCTCTGGTAATTGATTACCAAAAGGCAGTAATCGATTACTAGTAGCCAACATTGTTTTCAAATTGATTTATAAAGTTGTAATCGATTACCATAATCATGTAATCGATTACCAATGTTTTAAAATGTTATATTTCAAATTTCAAGAATCACAACTTGTGATAAAACATTTTCAAATCATTTCAAACTTGTGCAATCGATTACACAATACTTGTAATCGATTACCAGTGTTTCTAAATGATGGTTTTCTAATTTAAACATGAAAAGTCACATCTGTTGATGTGTAATCGATTACCAGTGACTTACTTTGAAAAATAAATTACCAAAAGTCATAATTCTTAAAGTGACTAGTTTTCTGAAGATTTTTTAAGTGTCACAACTTTTAAGCGACTAGTTTTCAAAAAGAGTCAACTTTTTAGTGACTAGTTTTCACAAAAGTCACAACTCTTGAAGTGACTAGTTTTGAAGAAATTGCCAAGAGTCACAACTTTTAACTTAAGTTATCAAATGACAATAAATATGTGACCATGGCACGAATTTTAAAGAGAGAACTTTCAGATTTCTTTCATTCATTCAAAACATTCTTCTAAGAGTTTTTTTTCAATATTTTCTTTATTCAAGAAAAGTTCATTGGCCAAAAACTTGTGTTATTTTTCTTCTTCATTCCTTCTCTCTCTTGCTAGAAGAATTCAAAGGACTAATTGCCTGAAAATTCTTTTGATTCATTCTTTCTCCTTCTTGACAAAATATTTTAAAGGACTAACCGTCTGAGATATCTTCTATTTCTTACAAAAGATTTCAAAGGACTAACCGCCTGAGATATCTTTTGTATCCCCATCACAGAGAATTCAAGGGACTAACCACCTAAGAATTCTTTGTCTTAACACATTGGAGGGTACATCCTTTGTGGTACAAGTAGAGGGTACATCTACTTGGGTTGTTATACTGAGAACACGAGATGGTACATCTCTTGTGGATCAGTTCAAGTGGAGGGTACATCCACTTAGTTGTTCAAAGAGAACAAGGGAGGATACATCCCTTATGGATCTTTGCTTGTAAAGGATTTTACAAGGTTATTGGAAATCTCAAGAACCGATGGTTGCTTGGGGACTGGACGTAGGCACGGGTTGTGGCCGAACCAGTATAAATCTTGTGTTTGTCTTCTTCTTCCCTACACTCTTTATCTTTCTGCTGTGTACTTTTATTTTCGCTTTACTTTTATCTAAGTTATTATTTTTGTTCTTTACTTCCTCATAACTTAGTAGTAAAGCCTAATTGAATCTTGTAATATTAAGAAGGATAATTTTTTAATTAGTCAAGACACATTAATAATTAATTCAACCCTCCCTTTTTAATTATTTTGAGGCCACTTGATCCAACAATCTTGACCTATACCACGTGAGATTCTAGAAAATCGTATGCCTTTGCCGTTCCATCTAGTGAAATGTAATATGTTAGTGTCAAATACATTACCAAAAATAATGGACTTTGTTTGAGTGAGAAATTTTTGTTTACCTAGATGTAGGTGGATATGACGGTTGACGCTCAACATTTGGTTGAATGAATGACATGCGATACCATGCCGAAGACTGTAACAACATTGTACATCCTCCCATTTTTTGGATGTGGGATAAATAACCCTACATATTTCTTTGTACAAATGTGCTAAACATGTGAAATCCCAACTGTATCGGCTAGCCCGATCAAGATATGCTAACTGGGGTAGATACATCAAATGAACTCTATTCCCTAACTTGTTTGACAACAAATCCACATTGGTGCATTCTCTGGGGGAACAACACCTATATATTCTGTGCACATTTATTCCCAATCATAATATGTTGGACCAGTAACTGGTTTTCCATCAATGCATAAACCCAGTTGAAGAGAAACACCTTCCAATGTGATTATGCATTCACCAACAAGAAGATAAAATATGTGTAACTCAGGTTTCCACCTTTCAACCAAAGCAGTCACTAAAACATCGTCGATTTTAACTTGTTCGAGCTTTGCAACATCTGAAAACCCAGCTTGAACAAAAAATGTTCAATTCTAGAATCTAGAGAAGGCATAACCTGAGCATATGACTGAATTACATCATCTGTTACCTATAGAAATCAAAATAATATCAACATCATTATTTGTGAATCATAACATAATTATCATTCCTATTTTTCCCCTAATTATCAACCTCGATCTATATGTCCGTCGCACAAACCCTAACCTTAGTATATTAATTGATCAATGGACACTAAAGGTCACCTTAACCCTAGATCATAAACCCTTAACTTTGACCCCATACCATACACTTAAGAGGAGATAAAGCTTCTTTTCTTTGATCTTTCTTCTTTTCTTTTTCTTTTTCTCTCACTCACGGGTTCACAACTTCATCTTTATTTATTCACATCAGGAAATCCAATGTTTCAGATCCTCATTTATGCACATCAAGGAATCCAATGCTTTAAACCCTAACCTTAGTATATTAACTGATCCATGGATACTAAAAGTCACCCTAACCCTAGGTCTTAAACCCTTAACTCTGACCCGGACCATACACTTAAGAGGATACAAAACTTATTTTCTTTATCTTTCTTCTTTTCTTCTTTTTCTGTCACTCATGGGTTCACAACTTCATCCTCATTTATTCACATCAGGTAGTAAGAAGAGACAAAACTTATTTTCTTTATCTCTATTACTTTCTTTCAACTTTGCAAACACAAACCCTTTGTCATATTTCTTTTTCTATTACACAACATGTCTTCCTACAAACCCTTTCTCATATTTCTTTTTCTATTACACAACATGTCTTCCTCATTTGTCAAATGGTTAGTGTAATACAATAGTCAAATAATCAAAACAAATGAAGGGGATACGTTTCAATACCCTCACCCATTGTTCTTTCAAACAAAACGAGGCCTCACACTTGAAGCCTTGAAAATTAAAACCCATGAAAGGCTTTGTCTTCAATCACTGAACCAAGCATGTGATATTTCATTTTGATACCCAGAAGTAGTAGGGCACGAAATGCTCAAGTTTATAGCAGTGCAACTTGTTGACGACGAAGATGTCAAAGTTATGATTTCTGTTATTCTCCAAAGTGAGCTTCTTCAATGTTGCTAATTGTATGCAAATATCGAGCTACATACACTTCCCACCCCAAACCCTTAACCAGTACCTCATCAACCATAAGATTATCCTCAATTCCCTTTTTTTGACCCATTTTTGATGCAACTTAAGACACTTTTGCTTTAACCCAACCACAACGAAATTTATTTGAACCAAACACATATTCTTTTACCCAACTTCTTTCTGCATCATTTTCCACCAATATTTTAGACTCACAAACATTTGATGCTACTGAGGACCAACCTCACTCATACCTGAGCACCCCTGCAGTAAAGCCTACCTCATTAACCTAATTAAATGAGTCTGAGTTTATAGTAGAGCCTGACTTACCTAACAAAGAACTCAGTCCCTTTAGTGAGGATGAAGACGAAGTTCTACACAATCAACCCTAAGAGGAAGATGATGTGGAAGAAGTTGTGCCTGTTTCACCAATAACAACCATACCACCATACTACATGCCATACATACATGCAAAATTTTGAAGAATCTAATTTTCAAGATTCTGAATACGACCATAGCTTGGATTGCGAAGAAGTCCAATATACGGGGGACTCTCTTTGAAGGGATGTGTTTTCTGACAAAACAAGAAGTACAACATGCTTTGCGACAGTAACATGTGACCAAAGGAGCTAACTATAAGACATAACTATTGAACCCAACAAAGCTAATTGTCATTTGTGATGACGATAGTTGTGCTTGGAGGTGGAGGGCTTCTTACATCCTTGCAAGTAAGCAATGGGAAATAAGAAAGCTCCGTGAATTCCATACATGTTCAAACCCTTCAATCTCACAAGATCATGCAAAGCTGTCGTATTTGCTCATCAGTGAAAGCATCCATAACTTGATTGAAACAATCCATCAACTTCAGTGTCAACCTTGATAGCACACATAAAAAATCATGAAGGATACACCACCACACTGCAAAGCATGGTTGGCAAAGAAAAAAGGCCATTAAAAACATCTACGACATCGGGGAAAGATTGTACCACGATTTATCGAGATTGTTGCAAGCTATGCAACAATTTCTTCCTAGTATGATCGTGGAGAAGGAAACACTCTTAATGCCACCATAAGGAGGTCAAGTAGTAAAGGGTTTTGTGATGTTCCATAGTCTTTTGTGGTGTTTCAGACTGTGTATTAATGAGTTTCAATATTGCAAGCCCGTGGTTCTGATTGATGGAACATGGTTGTACGATAAGTACAAGGGGCCCTCCTAGTGGCAGTTGCACAAGATGGCAACAATAAAATCCTTCCAATAGCCTTTGCTGTTGTCGAGAGTGAATCAATGAGAACATGACTCTTCTTCCTCCAAAATTGAAAAAGGCATGTTACCCTATAACATGGTCTGTGTTTGATTTCAGACATGCACAAGTAAATAAAAAGTGCCTACTCAAGATGTGATAGTGGATAGACGACACAAAATTTTGCATTCGACACATTGCACAAAATTGCATGAGGAGGTACAAGAACAATGCCATCAAAAAACTAATTATCAATATGAATGAGTGTCAAACTTCTTTCTCTTCATATTAAATATCACTTCATTTATATTATTCACAATATTGAAATTGTATGTTTATAACTACTTAGCATATGTAAGGACAAAGCCTATGTTCAATCACTGCTACAACATTCTGAGTGAGGAAACAAATGCTAACCAGGCAATTAATTGGCTCAACGAGATTCCGCGAGAAAAATGGACTCTTGCATGGGATGGTGGCCGATGATGGAGGCATATGACCACTAATCTTGCTGAGTCGATTAATTTAGTAATCAAGATATCAAGAAATCTGCCAATAGGTGCACTAGTAAAATCAACATATCTAAGGTGTAATGCATTGTTCAACAAAAGAGGGAGAGAAGCAGCAACAATGCTTGCATCTGGCCAAGTTTATACGCAAGTACTAAACAAGGTCATTGAAGACGCACAGAGAAAGGCAAACGCTCACACTGTTCGTGAGTTTGATGGACGTGACACATAGTTCTTGGTCTAGGAGACCATAAGCCCAAGATAGGTTCAACTTGCTGGAGATTTCACGATCAGGTTGGATGAAAGGTGGTGTGACTGTGACAAATTCAAGAAATTGTACATGCCTTGTTCTTATGTTGTTGTTGCTTGTAAGAAATGATCACCATAAGTACACGAACTACATACATCTTGTGTATACATTGGAAAATGTCTCCAACGTATATAGATGATTGTTTGGAGAATTGCGCAACGAAGCGTATTGACCACCTTGTCACAAGCCAATGATCTGCCTCGAACCAGACAAGAAAAAAAAATTTGAAGGTCGTCTTGTCTCTTCTCGTATTTATACTAAAATGGATATCCGAAAACCGGGTCAACTAAAGCAATGTTCTATATGGCGCTTTCCCAGACCATTCAAAGAAAAATTGCCCCCCATCATGTAAGCTTAAGCCAACAACGTTGAATTTATATCATATTCTTTGTATTTTAAAAATTTTGTTGTATTGTTTCAAATTTAAATATTTTAGTGCAATTCAACTTGTTGTTGTATTTTTTTAATCTTATTTTGCTCATTTAATTTTCTAACTAAAACAAAATAAAATTAATAAGTATGAAAATATATGATTACTTAAAAATACATGCATTTTTATTGAAAAAATATATTAGATAAGTAAGAAAATTAATAAAGATATGATGTAAATCATAACAAGGAAAATTTAAAATGTTTTTTTTAATGTTTTTCCATATGATAGTTATAAATAAAAATATTTATCTAAATTTTAATACAATATAAATAATATGAAATTATATTTTTATAAATATTTAACTAAATTATATTTATATTGAGTATTAAAATATATGCATTTTTCTTAAATATTATTCTAGATAAATTATATTTTTTTATAAATTAATATATATAAATCAGGAAAGTAAAAAAATTAAAACAAAACAAACCGTTAATTTTGAAAAAAAAAACTGTAAGAATTTTTTTATAAAAAACAAAAAAAATAATAAAAAAACAAAAAAAACATAATTCTCATTTTGAACTGAGAAAAAAAACTCTTTATAAAATCAGTTCTCCAGGAACTTATTTTATAGTGTAAAAAAAAAAAACTGCAGATGAGAAATTGGTTCGGGGGATCGATTTCTCACCATAAATAATATTTTGTATCACTAGTGTAAATATTTTTTGAATTATATTATTTAGATAAATATATATATTTTTTATTGTTGGGGGTGAAAATTCCATTGATCAACTCTAGCTCACATAGAAGCAATCTCTACACCTAACCCAGCAAAAATATTGGATGTAACTCAAGACAAAGTTCTTGCTAATCCATTGTGGACAATATGATAAAAAAGTTGGCATCATGGAAGGGCAAACAATAAATCTTTGGAGCACAAATTGTGTTGATTAATTTTGTTCCATCTAGTCTCCTGTTGTTTTTCTTCTCCTTCTTCAAGGCACCAAAATGTGTGTTGAAGACCTTGGTCAAACAACAAAGGAATTTCTTATAGTCTAGAATTGATGATTGTCTTAAATTAAATTCCATGAGAAAGTTAGGAGAAAATGTGTTAGGCTAAATATAAAAGGTTGTTTGGGTATAAAATGTTTGGACGTATTTAATGAGTCTATTGGGTAAGTGTAGATGGAGATTCTTGGTAGACAAAAATGAAATTTGGTACATAATGACATTCAACTTTTATGGTGACTCGAACACAGTTTCTAATTGTCAAATTTAGAACTCTAAGATTGCTTCAAATTGGCGGAGGGGCTTATATGCACTAGACCATGACAATGCATCTTGTTCTTTGTGGTTCAACGGGGGTGTAGTAAGACAAGTTACAAACGAATCTACGGTTTTATACTGCCACAATAATCGGATAAGAAATATATATACCATTAAATCTCAATTTCCTTGGTTGTTTCAAGTTGCTTTAAGTAAATTGTTTTGATTGCAAAAATGAGAATATAAAGAGGGATGAATATGTGTGGGAGTGGAAATGGTGGCTCCCATTATTTGTATGGGAGGAACAAATACTAGAATGAACTTAAAGACTTGATGTGTATTTCTCTTTGCAGGGTGGAAAGGGATTATAGGATGTGGAAAGAAGATGTTTCACATGTCTACACAGTTAAATCTAACTTAGCTTCGATATCACCAAGATATAGTCCTATCCAATCCTAGAGGGTGTTTTTAAATGTCTTTGGAAATATTTTATCCCAACAAAGTTATTGCCATTGAGTTAGACATTGCTTTGACTACCTACACGTGTGCAACTATCTTAAAAAGGTGTTATGTTTAGACCCTTACAGTATTAGTCGTGTTTTTTGCTTCTTTCATGAAAAAGTACATAAAATTTAATTTCTTTAATTTTCAATGTCCAATTTCTGACAAGGTATGATCTCACATATATATACTCTTGGATAGGATTTCTTGTGGACTGCATCATGTAGGTTTTGAACATTATACTCAACATGATGTTTTTGTAAAAGGAAAACAATTTTCATTTCTCTTTAGACTTGATTGACCACTCCCCTCCCTCTCCCTTTTCAATCTATTTTCTTTCAACCAAACTTAAGAAACTCAAGGCCCAAGGTGCTCTAACTCAAGGAGGTTCCATTTCTTCATCAAGTTTCCAACTCTAATGCTTTAGGTGAGATCCAGTTTGGCAATATGGAGGGGGTTTGCCTCCCTTGCCTCTGTCTCAAACTCTGCCATCGATCTCACTAGGGTTAAAAAATGGGTGTTCATCCTTGCCCCAAACATGGGTAGGGTTAGCCCCATCCTCACCTTGTTATTCTTTCTTTCGAGATTTACATCATTGAATCATGAACAGTTACGTAAGAAAATTTGATATCACACTTTAATTGAAAATCTTAAAGCTCAGTTTATGGGTCTTCTCTTTAGTTATATGATACTCAATTTTTTCACTTATAATCGATGTAAGATTTCAATCGCATTTGATTTTATTATTACAACACTTATTTTTTATTTTTTATTTATTATCAGTGTAAAGATTTTTTTTTCATTCTAATTCATTTTTTTAGATATTTAGAGATTTCCACAAATAAAATAAATAAAGGAAACCTCACGAATTAGAAAGATTTAGAAATCCTTTCAAATCTTTGAGACATTACAAAAAAATATCAGCAATGTCATCCAAACTCTCTGGAATTTCAAACTCGAACAAGTCACTAAAAAAGCTATCCCTCTCTTCGTCCGTGCCACTTCTTACATAGTTGGATGATGAATTCAACCGGTTTGGACTTGACACAGGCGTAGGCAGAACCGAATCACACTCCATGTTTTGGTTTGCATTGTTCAGAGAGTGCACCAAAGCATCATGGTTCCCTGACAAACCAACTTGGTTTTGTTGCAAAACAAGGTTCTCATCACCCGAAGGAGAACTTGAACAGCTCAAGTTTGCCACGGTGCCCGAGAAGACTTCCACATTGTTTGTCTGAGTAGTAGGCATTTGAAATTGAAACTGTGCTGAGTCTAATGATGGTGGGGTGGTAACTTGGTTTTGTACATAATTGTGTGAAGCCAAATTTGGGTTCTCATCATTGTTGATTGTTGATAGAAGAGAGGCAGTGGAAGCCAGCTTTAGTAACCCTTGGTTCATCAAAGCTTGGGCACGTAATAAGCCTTGCATGTTCAAAAGGGAGGGTTTCCCGAACACTGACCTTAAAATAGAGGACATGTCAAGTAGGTCAAGGCGTGGGGTGTGTGTGACTGGGTCAATTCCCATTCGAAGTAGCCTCTTCCTAATGTGGGTGTTCCAATAGTTTTTTATTTCGTTGTCGGTTCTTCCTGGTAACCTTGATGCTATAGCTGACCATCTAAATAAGCCGTTCATAAATTAACCATATTGATTAGCAATTAGTATAAAACAACCTCATATTGAAGCTTAATTTTTTAAATGATAAGGATTGTGATAAATGAAGGAAAATGGTCATAGACTTCTTACTTGTTACCCAAGATACTGTGCAACTGAATGATGATATCTTCTTCTTCTAAGGAGAATCTTCCTCTCTTTATATCGGGTCTAAGGTAATTTGTCCATCGAAGGCGGCAACTCTTGCCACACCTTTTTAGGCCTGTAATTAAGTAACATAATCAATAAGTTAGTATCTATTAACTTCTTAAAATCATATCCATGGAAAATCACATCACACAGAACCAAATTAATAGCTATAAATTGATCAACATGGTTTACATCTTTTTGAAACAAAAATGATAATTTTGATCTATTAAAAATAACGTGACACACATCAAATATATCTTTCCTATATCAAAACACTGGGGAAGGGTAGGGAAAAGGAAATTATAACAGATACCAGCATTTTTAGGGAGGGATCGCCAATTGCCTGGTCCATGAAACTGAATGTAGTTGGTGAGTTTAAGATCTTCCTCTGGTGTCCATGGACCCTTCTTGAGTCCATTCTTGTCACAGCAAGGAACTCTTCCCATTTTCAAACTATATAGATGAAAAGTGAAGCGGAAGCACGGTGCAGAATGGTTGGTTCCAAAAAGCCTAAAGCTAGGATAGCTTAATATGTCTTATCACAAAACTATAGAAATAGGGTTCTGACTTCTGATACACAGAAAGTGAACTTCTGCTGCTTGTCGTGATGGCTGAGAAGACCAGTGTTTTTATAGCAGTGTTAGATTGTTCCAAGTCAAAAGGATTTGGCGCCGGCCATGTGACACATGTCTCTCTCTCAGCGATGATACGCTTGATCGTATCTGCTGTATACGTGTAAAATACATACATACAGTATATTGCATTGACAATTTACAGTTATATAAGTCATGCATTGATATTTCTACATAAAAAAAAAAGAGCATTACTATATGCTAAGAACATTACTAATGGTTACATATCATTGGTTAAATCATAAATTAAAGAATAAGAAAAAAGGGAAAGTTTGATGGAAATCATGCCTAAAATAATGAATACATAAGCTTCGTGCAATTCGTTTCGTACTATCCAATATTTCCCAAAAAAAACAATGCCTCACTTTTTTAATGCAAGGACTAATTTTGATGGTATAATAACTATAAGTCATTGCCTTGGAATTGAAACATAAAAGGAAACACCCAAAGATAGAAGTTATTAAGAAATATTTAAATCTCACATGGATTATAGACACAATATCAAAATAAAATATATAAATAAGGATTAATCTTAATATTAAGATAAAATATAAGTAGAAAAAAAATTATCATATAAATTAATTTTGAAGGTTGAATACCCACGTTCTAAGAGAAGAAGTAGAATATAGTATCACTATTTAATATATGACTTTTAACAGTATTTTTTTCCCAATACTTAATAAAAATATTGTTAAAAATCTTTGGTAGCATAAAAAAATATTATCAAATTATGAATAAATATTACTAATATATTCTTGTAATATGTTATCAAATGTGTATAATCCATTTTACTAAAGTATAAAAATATCATAAACAAACTTTAACAACATAAACTATGCACAATATTTAATAAAATGTCACAAAAATATATTAGTAATATTTATTTATAATTTAATAATATTTTTTTTGAATGTTGTCAAAGTTTGTAGCAACATTTTTATTAAGTGTTAAAGATAAAAAAAAAATATTAGTAAAGTTTACATGTTTATGTGCAGCAGTGTATTCTTTCTAGATTTTCAGTTACATCCATATATCTACTAGGTTTGTGGCATTGGCACATGAACCGTGGCACGTGACATTAGGAGGACAGAAGGGGGTTAATGAAATTCAAAACTGATAAGGACATACCAGTGAAGAAATCAGGTTGAGAAAACGATTTTTGAACTTTTGAGTTTGATTTTTGTATGTATTTTGCGGAATAGTGGACGGTACGGTTGTTATGTCCTCTTAACAACGTTGTTATGTTCTCTTTCATTACACTGCTTCGTTGGGGTTTCGTTTGACTAAAGTTGTTTATATGTCAAACTTTTACAAGGGTGTGAAGGGAAGAGTTGAGAGAAAGCAAAAACAAAGCTTAAATTTTTACATGGATTAAGGGTCAATGTAAATGATGGTAGAGACCAAACCGATAGGTAACATACTAACATTGGTAAGTATAAGGGTTAAGGGAAATACTTATGTCTCTACCAATCATTATTGGAGAGAAAAATGTGCAACAAAGTAAATTATATATATTGTAAAATGAACATCTTTTTTCTTCATTTTTCTTTCTTTTGATTCTGATGTATGCGTGGCGTTGGTCAGAAAAATGGCCCCCTTTGCTCACAAACTTTCCCCCCCTCATTTGCATTTCAATTCTATTAATTTTGTTTTTGCTAAACAAAACATTCCTTACTTAACGAAAAATAATTAATTCCTTGCGCTAAACAAAACATTCCTTACTTAATTAGCTAGTATTTGATTTTGGTAGTTTTGTCCATCCTCGAAATTTTGACTTTTTTCTTTGTTATTCAAATTATACAATGTATAATATTATTGGGTGAGGATGTGTTACCTTCTTGAACAAATGTCCATGAATAAGAGACCAATTTTCCATGGTAGTACTAATAGGGACCTCTCTAACGAGTAAAACAAAATCCATGACAGGTGTCATTAACCTTTTCCACAAATGAAGTCAGCGATATCTCATTTTATTTTGTTCTTCGCAGCAAGCAAGGTGCAGGTTGCTTAATATGCTACCTAGCTTGCATCCCTGGCAATGGCATCATGTATTCAAAATACTTTGAAAATCAGGTGCCAAAATTCATCAACCCTCCATCTAACACTGCATGATTTAAGTCAAATGCTATTTTAGTTTTCATTCTTTTTCTCCTTTCATTAAAAAAATATATTAGAATATTGTTGTTGAGATTACACTCAAACGTCAGTTCCATTTTTACTAGGGTGTTTATAGGAATGAGTTATATTCACATGCATGATAAATAACTTATTATAATATGTTTGCCTCCTTGTTTTGCATCTATAGGACATGTATTATGCCCAACTCTATTTTTAATCAATGCAATTTTTCTTAAAAAGAAATCGGAAACAATTGCTATTGTGAGAGATGCATTCTCCAAATCAGAAATATGTATGATCTTGCTTCTCTTTTCGGGCCCGAATTATTAGTTGTGTCGTGCGGAACTGGGTAACAACATTTTTTTTAAACTTTGGCCCAAATTTATATTTAAATTAATTACTTAATCATAGACATTGAAGATCACATAACCTGCTCGAGGTAATTACTTGGCGCAATATAAAAAAACTTGATGACGATTGGCTTCCCTGAAATAGTGATCTACCATCCCTTTGATGTTGACTACATTAAGTTCATTATATGGATACTGTGTTATTTTATTGGTGTATGGTTTCCTAAACTCCAACAAACTTTGAATCTTTCATGTTTTTGTTTTGTTAATTTGTTCCAAGCACTATGTTGCATAGACGCATGTGTTTTCAATTACTCCAATAAAATATAGTAAGTGATTGTTTCTATCTCAAGCTACATGGCCCATGTCTCTCACGTCTTAAGCTTATACTGGTTGTGAAAGAAAAATTTGTGTTCATAACACATACAGAGAAATAAAAATGAATCTCTATTTTACATTTTAATCATATTAAAATAGATAAAACAGTAAAATTGTATCTATTAATCAAATTTTTAAGTATGAAAATTATTTAATAATGTAAAAACTCTACATGACTTCACATTGAGATTAACTTTTATTATCAATCTCTTGATGAGCAGAAAGTAAAACAATCCTTTTAAAATATTTTGGTGATTGTGTAATGAAAGAAGAAGAAAAGAAAGTGGTGACTCAAGTCAACTTTTGTGACTCAAATTTTTCAAACGGGTTGAACTTTGTTTGTTTCTATCAGTTACTTGCTTGTAGCACTTTCAAATTTGAAACAAATTTGACCAGGCAAAATTGAATTTGTTGTTTTATTTTAACAAACTGCAACGTGAACCTACGTTGCCTTTCACCAAAATAATTTATATATTATTTTACATTCTTATTAGTACTAGCAAATAATATAATAGTATTTCACTTGAAATTAATTAATTACTTGATTATATTAAATTTTTTAATTTAATAATCAAATATTAAAATTAATTTTTTAATAAAAATTAAAACATTCATTTGTGTAATCCTTATAGGTTTAATGCTAAGCTAGTAACATATTAATCAAATTAATATATTAATTAAGATATGTTGGGATTCAATCAATCAATGTAAGTTGATTCTAACAGACAATCATCTATTATAATCACATGTTTTCTATCCATGTAGAAATTACCGCATAAAAATGAATAAAATTCCACTGGGTTCTCATACTAAAAAGAAAACTAAATGGAGAAGCGTACCTGGATTAACCACAATGAAATGATGAAAGGTTGAATAAGGATCAAGATTAGTTCTATAATCTTCCAAATATAGAGAGCCTTTTGGTTCCTTCTCTGAAATTTCTCTTCTGATGGGGGATAAAGAGAAAAGAAAGCAAAACTATAAGTTCTATCGCTCCTCTCTATAAATGGGGACCATAACCTCTTGCATTGGTAACTTCCATCATTTATCTCAAATTTGATGATTATAATTTGGCCTTTCATCAAAATATAACATCACTAATGGTATCTACACAATTAGCCTTTCATGACTTATATGCCCTTAGCCATAATTTTATATTGATTAAACCACTTTAATATTTTGACTAATAAAATAATGATCTTAACTCATTCAATTATGTGATATATATATATATATCCTTACAATCCTTATGAATGTGTTAGACTTTATGAGCTCAAAATTTGTCATTACATGTCTTAAGCATATTCCAACAATCTTGTCCATTGATTACATCCGCATGTAGAACCAAAGCAGTTTTCATTGTATCAATCACAACTAAACCCATCAATGATCACTAATGTTGACAGAATCAAATGACATAGACTCATCATGAAATGTGTAGCATAAAAATTACGTGAAGGTGACCTGTACATGCGTATTTTCAACTGGTCCTACTTTACCTCAATGAGATCATTTAATAACCTTAATGTACAAAGTGTAATAACTGAATAATATATATATATATATATATATATATATATATATATATATATATATATATAACCAAATATATCCAAAAGTTAATATATGCATACATAAAATACATAAAAGTGACTAACTCCCACTAAACTAAAGATTTTTCGAACTGTAAAACACTCATGTGAGCAACATGTTGATGAAAGACCTTAGGTGGAAGTCCCTTAGTAAGAAGATTTGCTATCATGGAGTTTGTCCCTAAGTGTTCTATGAAAATTTGTCCACTCTGTACCCTTTGCCTTTCCATAACAACTAGGAACTTGATGTCAATATGCTTCGACTTGGTCGAGCTCCTATTGTTGTTAGAATACAATACAACTGATTTATTATCACAATATAACTTAAGTGGTCTTTCAATTCCTTCCATAATTTGGAGCCCTGTGACAAAATTTCTTAACCATATTCCATGATTTGATGCCTCATAGCATGCCACAAATTCTGCCGCCATAGTGGATGAAGTAGTAAGGGTTTGCTTGGCACTGCGCCAAGAAATCGCACCACCATTTAATATGAAAATATAAACTAAAGTGGGTCACAAACTATCTAGGCATCCTGCAAAATTAGAGTCAGAATACCCAGTGATTTCCAACTGATCTGACCTCTTGTATGGGAGCATATAATACTTTGTTCTCTTCAATTACCTCATAACTCTTTTGGCTGCTTTCCAATGATCCATTCTTGGATTGCTTAAATATCTGCCTAATACCCCAACTATGTGTGCTATATCCGAACATGTACATACTTGGGCATACATCAAACTTCCTACAGTTGATGCATAGGGAATCTTCTGTATTTCTCGAATTTCCAAATTTCATTTTGGGCACTGTTTGAGACTAAACTTGTCTCCCTTAGCAACCGAAGTATCCCTAGATTTACATTCCTGCATGCCAAACCTTTTAAGTACCTTTTTGATATAACTCCTTTGTGATAATCCTAGAATACCCCGAGATCGATCTCGGTGTATCTGAATTCCAAATACAAAGGAGGCGTCACCAAGATCTTTCATTTCGAAGTTTCTTGATAGAAATCTCTTGGTTTCGTGCAACATACCTATATCATTAGTGGCAAGCAGTATGTCATCAACATATAAGACCAAGAAAATATACTTGCTCCCATTGAATTTGTGATACACACAATCATCAACAAGATTCATCTCAAAAACAAATGAGAGAATTACTTGATGAAATTTGTGATACCATTGACGAGATGTCTGTTTTAGCCCATAAATTGATTTTTTCAGTTTGTAAACCATATTCTTTGGGTCTCCTGACACAAAGTTTTCTGGTTGCACCATATAAACTGTCTCATCAATGTTGCCATTGAGAAATGTCGTCTTGACATCCATTCGATAAAGCACGAAATCATAATGTGCAACAAGAGCCATGATTGTCCTAAAAGAGTCTTTCGATGAAACTGGAGAGAAAGTCTCTTTAAAGTCAATCCCTTCCTTTTGGGTATAGCCCTTCGCTACAAGACGAGCCTTATACCTCTCCACATTACCTTTGAAATCCCGCTTGGTCTTAAATATCCATTTGCAACCAATGGGTTTCACACCTTCTGGTAATGGGACAAGTTCCCAAACCTTGTTGTCTTGCATGGACTTATACTCCTCATTCATTGCTTCAATCCACTTTTCTGAGTTGGAATCTTGCATGGCTTGATGGAAGATGACTGAGTCATCTTCCATCATACCATTATTTTCCTCATGTTCCCGGAGAAACACCACATAATCATCTAGAATAGCATTTCTCCTTTCTCTTGTAGATCTTTGCAAAGGTACTGTCTCATGAAGCATAGGTTCTTGAGGATCTTGAGTTTGTTCTTCATGAACGACCAAATTATCTTAAGTGGGAGATTCAATAACAATATCTTGTAGAGGTTCCGAATTTTCTTTATCAAAAGCAACTATATGAATTGGTTCTGGAATTGTTATTGATTCTTCCTCTAAGACAAAGTCTCTGACCTTATTCTTCCCCCAAAACTCAATATATCCTCAAAGAATGTGGTAGTTCTCGTCTCAAAAATTGTCTTTAATTTGGGATTTATAGCCCCTGGATCTTTCCGAATAACCAATAAAGTAGTTGCTCACTATTTGGGAGTCCAATTTCCTTTCATTTGACTTATAAGGCCTTGCCTCAACTGGGCATTCCCATACATGAAAATGTTCAGACTAGGCTTTCGCCCAACCCAAAGCTCATAAGGTGTTTTGGCAGCTGTCTTGGTTGACACTCTATTTAGAATGTAAGTTGTAATCTTTAGTGCCTCTCCCTAGAGTGACTCTGGTAAGTTAGAATAACAAATCATGTTTCTTACAATATCCTTATGAGTTCTATTTCGTCTTTCAGCTACACCATTCATGCTAGGTGACCCTCGCATGGTGTACTGTGGGACGATTCCACATTCCTCTAGGTACCTGGCAAAAGGCCTCGGACGTTGTTTACCTGAACCATCATATCTGTCATAGTATTCCCCACCACGGTCAGATATGACACTTTTGATTCTTTTGTTGAATTTATTTTCAACTTCAACTTTAAATGTTTTGAACACATCCAGAGATTGTGACTTTTCATGTATACGAAACAGGTATGCATATCTGGAGTAATCCTCTATGAATGATATAAAATATTGTTGACCATTCCATGAAGGTGTATGAAATGGCCCACAAATGTCCGTATGTATCAATTCCAAGACGTCTGTAGCTCTATATGCACCTAATTTCTTACTTTTGGTTTGTTTACCTTTAATGCATTCAACACAAACATCAAAGCTTGTGAAATCAATGGAATCAAAAATTTCGTTTAACACAACTCGTTCAATTCTGTTCTTAGAAATGTAACCTAAGCGCTTATGCCATAATGCTCCTGAGTTTGTATTATCAATTCTACGCTTAGTACCACGCAATTCCACATTAAAGGACTCACCATAGGAAGCTACAATATCAAGTAAATATAGATTATCATAAGCCAAGAGTGAACCAGTTCCAACAATATCTGACTAAAAAGACAACCTAAACACATTGTTTCCAAATGAACACAAATAACCCAATTTGTCCAAATAAGAAACTGAAACCAAATTCTATCTAAATGACGATACAACAAAAGTGTCCTTCAAATCCAAATAAAAACCAATACATAATAATAATCTAAAATGCAACCCTGCATTGAAACACTGCATTGATTTACCATCTCCAACATAGATCCATTTTTCAGAATCAATTGACTTCCGGTAGCTTAGGCAACCCTACATTGAAACACTGATGTTAGTAGTGGCACCAGAATCTAACCACCAAGTGTTTCTAGATACTGAAGCTAAATTGACCTCAGAACAAACCAAAGTAAGAAACATACCTTTCTTTGCATGCCAAGCGTGATAACGAAGAAACTTGAAAATTTATTTGATAACGAAAGAAAAACTTACAAAGAGTGTTTCCTAGAGCTTTTCTCTTTACAATCTATCTCACTATTTCTATCTAAAATGGTGCCTCACAATAGAGTTGAGGACTACTTCTATAGAAATTTTTTAGGGGTACTGTAGCTACAGTATAGGTGACAAAACCGGAAATATGTCTACAGAAACCGGTAAAATTTATACATCATCCAAACAAATACCAAAACAATTGTCTTCGTTTTGGTAGAAATCATCATCATTTTCTGAAGAATTGGTGTCTTCTTTCTTTGAGGAAGAGCCCCCTTGTTCTTGACTTTGGAGTAATTTCAAAACTTCTTTTAAGTTTTTGGTGAGATGTTCCTTGCAGTTGGATTCCGCCAGGAAAGCAGCTAGTTGGGACTTCTAATAGAGGAATAAAGAAGTCTCCAGATCAGCAGCTTTCAGGAACTCTAGATGGGCTTTAAACCAGATTTTCACCTTATCTGGTTCGGCTTTTGATGCATCAAACTGATTCCACCACTTGACAAATCCATGTATCTAAAGGTATGGAAATTGCTTGTTGTTTTCCATCTTGCTATATTTGTATTGCCAAGAAAATATTCAAGACAAAGCAAAACTGGAAAAATATTTTAAATCTACGCGAATTTACGATTCTTGAGAATTAAACATTTTGTTGAATTGAGCAAATCCATGTTGAACCTGTTCCGGGAATATTTTTGGAATTGGACCAAAAAATTGCCACCGCTGAAGGAACCAATTTGGAAAATTATAGAGTGTGTTAGTCTTGAAGTAAATGAGTCACGAATCTTGTATTTTTTGTTTTGATGCCAAAACACTTTGGTCCAAGCATCCATATAATCCCAATAGGTGTAACCTCTAGGATCTAAGGGTACAGAAAAAATTTTGATTTCATGTAAATTGGGTCCAAATTGTCTGGGTTGCAGAACTTTTAATATTTGGATTGTAGAATGGGTTTTTAACAGAGGGTCATTTGGGTCTTTTAAGTATTTAATAGAAATTGAGTTTGAGTCTATTGAAAAGAATTCATAAAAGGTTCTAGTTTTATTGATAGCTGTTGGTTTAAAATGGAATCCAGAAGGAAACGCCTTGGTTGTGGCCTTGAAGGGATTTTTGTCCCAATACTCAGGCTCCATTTGCAAAACAGTTGATGATAACTGTTAAATAATTGTATTTTGATAGTAGAAAATTAGTCAAATATTGGCGTGAAATTAATTATTTAGTAGTTATTTGTGATTAAAAGTAAGAAAATTAATTAAATTGAATTTTTGGTTGCAGATATAAAAATTGGAGGTGTAACAAGCAAAAAGGGCAGAAAAATTGAAGAAAAGAAGAAAATTTGAAGAAGGCCCAGTCCAATACGCGTGCTCAGCACGCGTCACGGGCTAAGCGGGCCGGGAAGTACATGTGCTAAGCGCGGGGTGTCGCGCTAAGCGCGCCTACGAAGGCCCAAAGCCCACTTCAACAGCTATAAATAGAGAGCCAGTCCAAGGGACAGAGGACACCACCACAGAACCCCCTCTCCTAGGGGTTTCATTCACTCTCGTTCTTTCTTTCACCCCTCTTCTCATTGTAAAGTCCTCAATGGCCATGAGTGGCTAAACCCTTAGTTAGGGTCTGGCAGACCTAAAAAGCCAATGATATATGATGTATTCTTCACTATTTATCAATGCAATACCAGGTTTTTCTTTCCTATTTATCCTGTATCTCAATCCTTATTTTCTATTAGGGTTTAGTCCACTCGGGAGAGGGTAAAGCCTAATTAGGGGTAAGGAATGAATGCTTGAATAAGTTTTAAGGGTTAGTCCACTCGGAAGAGGGTAACGCTTAATAGAACAATAAAAGGAAGAAATCATTGGGTTATCATTTAGAGGGTTTCCTTCCAAGTTCTTTTATCTGCTTTTCTTTCTTATTTATCATGTATCTCAGTCTTTATTTTCTGTTAGGCTTTAGTCCACTCGGGAGAGGGTAAAGCCTAATTAGGGGTAAGGAATGAATTCTTGAATATGTTTTAAGGGTTAGTCCACTCGGGAGAGGGTAACACTTAATAGAACACTAAAAGAAAGAAATCATAGGGTTAGCATTGCTAGTCATAGAATGATAACCCAATGCCCACGCTTTAGCAAACATCTAGAATTTAATCTTAATGCACCTTAGTTATTGAGTCTTTGAAAAGGGTATTTGGAAGATAGGTAATTAAGGTAGGCTTGTCATCGTGAGGCATCAGGGGCACGTAAATGAATAGATGTGGGTAGGATAGAATCACTTGAATTGGTAAAGAAAAATCATAAACTCATACATCCTAGGCAGACAAGGCAAGTCAGTTCCTAATATCATCTTATCTTGAATTTATCTTTTATTTTTCTAATCTTTTATCTTTTTCTTTATCTTTTAATCTTATTTTTAATTATTTTATCTTCTAATTTTATCTTGAAATCTTTTATCTTTTCTTTATCTTATCTATTATCTTTCATTTTAAATTTCTTATCTCTTGCTTGAAAGATTGGATTTGCATTAATCTAAGTACAAACAAAGTCCCTGTGGATTCGACACTCGGACTATTGATAGATTAATGCAAATCTAATTTTAAAATAAAAGATACTTAGATTTGCATTAATTTAAGTACAAACAAAGTCCCTGTGCATTAAATTTCTTATCTCTGGGAGAATTTGACTAGTAACTATTGATAGAATCTCTTCTCCCAAGCATGATTTTTCATTCATAAAATTTGAACTTGAAAACTTACTTAAGGGAACGAAACTCAGTATTACTCAAACCTATAACTTGTTGATTACACAACACTTCGTGTTGCACCTCTTTTAAAGATATCCTACCAATAATTCGTTGGTTCGAGTAGTACTAAACTCGGTTCCCTTAAGCAAAATCTCAAGTTCGAGTCTTGTGGATGAAAAAGATATGATTGAGAGGGAATAATTCCACTAAAAGTGGCTAGCCAGGTTCCCCGGTGGAGATTAGACATTGGCAAAGCTACTGAATACTTCATACTAATAGTTTTTTTTTTGAAGTAGTTCAAATTATGTCCTCTAGGTTTTTTTTTTAAATAGTTCAATTAGGTCCTCTAGTATTATTTTAAAATGCCCATGACTGATGATTTAATAGTTTTAATTACTATTTAATGAAGAAAGAAGAAGACTAGAGTATAGGTTTATTAGAGCATCCATAATAAGTTTAAGGTTTTTTTACAACTATTAAATAATATAATTAATTTGTTAAATTTCAAAGAAAATATCATGTAACTTCCTAATATACACTTTATCTTTCTAATTAATGACTTATTTACTCTTCCTATCACTAAATATTTATTAAGGATAGCCTTAAAAAATATTTAATGTAACATTGGTTTTGTAAAAGTACATATATTTTGAAATAATTTTTTTCCTCTAAAGAGTCATATATTTTGAAATGTAGGGAGTATTACCTTAATGTGATACATGTGATTTTGAGTTATTTAAAATTGAAAAAAAGTTTCTTATATGAACAATTATTATTCACAATTTGTTTTGTTTTGTATTAAATATAAGAGAAAAAATAAAATAGTTATGAGTTAAGATATTTGTTAATAAAAATGTACAAAGAGAAAAGTAATTGAATTGTTTAAAATTAAAATGAAATGAGTTAGGTTACTTATTTAAGTACCGAGATGTTTTTTTTTTTTTTTTTTTTTTTTTTTTTTTTTTTTTTTTTAACCAATATGCACACTCTCTCTCCTATAAATTCCCACAATACACCACTTTAAATTTTTTTTTCCTAATCTACACTAGCTTTGCCTACCGGTAGGAAGTTGGGTTTGGTCACCCTGACTTTCGTGCTTGAGTTTTTTTTTAAAAAAATTACATTATTAGAAAATATAAATATTATATTATATAAATATATTTTTAATTGGTTTTGAAATTATTTTTTTATTATATTAATTTTTTTAAGAGTTGATTAAATTAATTTTTTTAATAAGAAAATGATATTATTAAAAATAATTACTTTTTGTTATATTATTTAATTTACTTAAGATATTTTTTAGGTGAATATTTTTTTAAAAAAATTTGAATTTTTTCTAGTAATATATTTATTTTAGTAAAAAAAATTAAAACTTTTAATGTTATTACTTTACTAAATATAATTTGTTTGTTTTTGTCATTAGATTTAATTAAAAATGATAACACTTTTTGTTTAGCAATTTATTTATAGAAGAACATTATACTACATTATTAATAAAATAGTTAAACAATCACATTTGGCTAAAGAAAAACTTAAGATGAAGATATGTTAGGATAATTGTTTCTGTTATAGTCATGTTGTCGACAAATTCCACATTTTTTACTACTTTCCCGTTCATTTTCGTCTTCGTCCATCTCAGTAGGAATGCGAGTTGAAACAGAACGACTCATTGCAGTCCTCTTTCTCCTTAGATCAAGACCCCGTTGATCTCCTTCTATTTCAGTAAGACCCCACTGATCATAGTTTTAAAAAATGCTTGAAACGGAACGACTCTTTGCAGTCTTTTTTCTCCTTGCACTGAAAAAGACCTTCTATTTCAATTTTGTGCTTCTACAAGGTCATAGCCTTTACACAATTGCTTGAACTTATTCACCAAAAACTAAACATTGAATCACGACAACATATGCAACATCTCAACTTTAGGTGCCCTATATTTGACTCAAGACAACGTTATATGCACACATCTTTTATTCTGCGAGATGATGCTGATGTTCAACAAATGTTCAACATTTTTTACAACAACCCATCACTATCATTTGTGGAGTTATTTGTCATAATCTGTGACAATAATAACCCACCAAGCAACCAACATGGCTCAACCTCCAATGTTGAGGACTTATCAAATGAATACGAGAGTTGTTGGGTCAAAAACCATGATAGTGATACTGACTCCTCTTTCGGGCTCGAAGGAAGTAACATGTCTCAATCCCATGAAACAATATTCAAATGGGATTGGTTATCTACGGATCATTCATGTCTTAGTTATTTATGCTTTGAGGTTTTCATGTAGTGTCTTATGTCCGTTTTCAGTTATCACTTTTCGTAATGAAATAAATTTTTTGTTTAAATTTAAGTTAGCAATTTTCAGTTTACCCACTTCTACTGCAGTAGATGGAATGGTAACATAACCGTCGAAATTCACAACACTTTGCAATTTACACTACACTGTTTCAAAAAATTAAATGTCTCACCAGCAAAACTGACATAAAATAGACAACTCATAATCTCTTTTTTCACTCTGAAAATTATCATGGACATCTGCTGCATTAATTACAAGGGAAAAAGTACTGCTCCAAATTGACAACACTTTGCAATTTGCACATGTCTATAAAAATTAAATGTCTCACCAACAAAACTGACATGAAATGGACAACTCAATCTCTTTTTTCACTTTGAACATTATCGTGGACGTCTGTTGCATTAATTACAAGGGAAAAATCACACAAATTGACAGCACTCTACAATTTGCACACGTCTCTAAAAATTTAAATGTCTCACCAGCAAAACTAACATGAAATGGATAACTCATCATCTCTTTTTTCACTCTAAAAATTATCATGGACGTCTGTTGCATTAATTACAAGGAAAAAATCACAGTTCAAATTGACAATATTCTACAATTTGCACACGTCTCTAAAAAATTAAATGTCTCACCAGCAAAACTGATATAAAATGGACAACTTATAATCTTTTTTTTCACTCTAAAAATCATCATGGACCTCTGCTACATTAATTACATGGAAAAAATCACAATCTAAATTGACAACACTCTGTAATTTGCACTAGTCTCTAAAAAATTAAATGTATCATCAGCAAAACTGACATGAAATGGATAACTCATAATCTCTTTTTTCACTCTAAAATTATAATGGACATCTACTACATCAGTTACCAAGGAAAAAGAAATATTGGATTCCAAGCTTCATTCTATTTTAAATTCGAATAAGTTCACACCTGCAATATGTTCTAGAGTTGAATATTTGAAATCTACTTGTTGACACTTGGAAGCCTATAACTATGCTCTGACTATATATTACTAAGCCATCTTCTTTCTATTTTAATTTTTACTATTTTTTCTTATAGGTCTTAACTCTAGGGTATGCTTAGTTTTTCTAAATTCCCAAGCTTCTTTTTATCCATGTACTTGATAATTTTTTAGTGCATCGCTTAGAAAATTCAAGACAATCAAATGTAAATTAATTTATTCAAGCTATTTTCATGAATAGCTCATAATTCGTCCTTATGACCAAGTGTTTTTTTTCCCTGTTTAAATTGTAAAATTCAAATATATGATGGATTTAACAGTGCTTGGTGTAGGAGATTCAAAGCATTTCTAGCAATTTGAACGTTTTGTTTTGTATGCCAGTTTAGGTAGCATACATTTGTACCTACTAAACAGCATATAACTTGTCATCTGTCTACTCAACTCAAGTAAATATGATCTGATATCTAATGCAGGAACATAGCACAACTAGCAAAAGTAAAATTCATGAAAAGACATGGTGAATGGCAAGACCTAGAAATACCTCCCAGGTAAATCATTTTATATATTATCTATATCTTTAGGGGAAACGCACAAATTCTACATTACAAAAAAAAAAGGGTTATTGAAAAAACTCCTGCATTTTCAACTAGCCAAGGATCAAACTTTCTAGTGACAATCAATTAATGTTTATAATCATTTTTCAGAACATTGCTTTTATGGTTGTTGCTATTGTTGATTATTGAATGATTATTGTCTCTCACATTGGAAACTTATTGTATATGGATGTTTTATAAAAGGCTATTAGTATATTCAATATAATATTTTACTTTTTCTTCCTCTGCTCTGCTTTCTGCTACATGCTGCCTTTGTTTACTTGAATAACACCTAATATGGCACTTTCCATTATATCTACAGCATTCAGTCAATTGTATGTCTCAACTTGCCCAGCTTTTCTGGTGGATTCAATCCATGGGGTACACCAAATAGGAGGAAGCAGAGTGACGTAATTTTCATATACTAATTCTGGAATCTATATTTATTTTGCAAAATATATGTTACCTGTTGGTTTTGAGATTAAGTACTAGGTAACTACTGAATATGATACTTTCATGTAAGTTTTTTTTTTGTTTTTCTTAGAAAACTAAGGTTTCTTGATTGAATACAGAGAGATTTGACACCACTATTTGTAGATGATGGCCTTCTAGAAGTTGTTGGTTTTAGAAATGCATGGCATGGACTTGTTTTGCTTGCTCCAAAAGGACATGGAACTCGTCTTGCTCAGGTATGTGATATGATAAATTACCGGGTACTGGGTACACATTTGCTTTTGTAGTTTTTTACTCAAGCTCCAGCATCTTCCTTTAATCTAAATCAAAATGACGTTATAATTATTTTCCAAAGTTGACTCATGAATTTATACCATTGTAGAAAAAATTCAAATACACCAATACAAACCAGTGTTTATTTGCCTTTTTCCTTGTTAAGTTAGGCACACAGAATCCGGTTTGAGTTTCGCAAAGGTGCAGCAGATCATACATTCATGAGGATTGATGGGGAACCTTGGAAGCAACCTCTTCCAATTGATGATGATACTGTTGTTGTTGAGATTTCTCACCTTGGCCAGGTCAACATGCTATCCACTCATAATTGCAAGTCTAAAAGTGTGTATGATCCTTCATCACCACACCATGAGGATGAGGAAGATGACACTGATGAAGAAGACTCTGTAGCAGAGGAATTTCGGAAGTTCGGTGCAGCCGATACATTTAGAATCCCAGATGAGGTTGATGCTTCTCAGCATAGTTAGTCCTTCATTATTAATCCATTCAAGTGTTATGCGGCTGAGATTTCTTATACTAATTAGTAGTTAACCCCTTCAAATATTTGTGGATTCTATCGATGTGAGAACCGATTTGTTCATTTCTAGCAGCATTATGGCCGCAAACATGATAACTGTATTGGGAAACAATAATTGCAGTTGAAATACATAGATTTCAAGTAGACTTCGTGTATGAGGGCTGGTTTTGGCGTGATTCTGGAAGACTTGAGTAGAAAGGTTGTTGAGTTAGTGCATGTGCTTAGTGCTGTAAAAAATTGTTGATTAGAAGTAAATTCAATCTCTTCTCAGTCCCCGGACTTGTCACATGTTACAATTGCACCATAATTGTATACGAAGGAACTGTTGCATTAACTTCGCATACAGCTTTGGTGGCCAGTGAGGATTCTTAGCGTAGTGACTGAAGTTCCATTATAAATTAATACCTTCTTTTAATATTTTTTTATGTTTTAACCTTCTAATTTTATTTCCAAAACAATTGATGTTTTAGAATTTCAAAGTCTAATTAATATTTTTTCCCCTCAAATATACCCTTATTTAATACCCACTACTAATGATACAAGTATAAAAAATTACGGTATTACATAAGAATATTTTAATCTAAATATTATAAATTTTAGTTCTATTAAATATTTTTTAATCTATGTGTAACAACCTTAAACATTAAAAGATATGAGAAGATATGAGAATGAGATGGTATAATTTACCAGAACAGCTAGCAAGCTGCGTGCCGAACACGTCACTACTGTGCTAATATTGGCAATCAAAATCCAATTAAACCAATATTACAAGTAAAGTTGTGGTAAACATATGTTAGGTGACTATCCAATATACCATGGTCTTCATATTTCCCGGTTTAAGTGTGTAAACAGATAGTCCAGCAAGTTAAGAAGGAAATAAAGTCTTGTTCATGAATCTAAAATGCTTTTGTATACTGTTATTCTGGTTGTGAAACCTTATTTTGTACATGGATGTGAACTAAACATCCACCCCAGAAAATGGGAGATGCTGAAATATGAAGAATTTCAATTACCAGAACATATGCTTTCGGGCATGTATTTGAGAACTAAAAAATACATCTTCGACCGTGTGATGGAAAAAAAAAAATACATGTAAGAAAAGATTACACAAGACTGTGTTGGACAGGTAAATTGTGGTTGAGCATAAAGCAGGATTTAGCTGGATCACCATGAAAGAAGTGCACCAAGTACAGTAGGCAAAACCATGATGATAGAAGTGCCCCACTCTGATTACCATGCCAAAGACCAACAGAAAAAAAAAAGCAAGTCAAGACCAAATCTTCACAAGGTGATCATTCCAAAGGAACCCCATAACTAAAGGCTAGAAAACTGTTGTTGTTGTGTAATGGCCTCATTAGACTTTTGTGGTTCAGCCCTTTCTTCTCTTTTCTTCTTCTCCCTGAAGCAAAAGATTATTTTCAAAGAATCAAGATCTTGCTGAGGACAATAAGCAAGGTAACTATAACATCTACTAGAACAACAGGTTAAGGAATCCAAAGACTTTGACTACTGAACGGACAAGGGTATTAAATGCAGGCTACATGAAGCATTATTGAGCAAATGCGATCTCAAATTGGTATCAGGAAAAATAACTTGACCATAATATATTTACCACAAAGTTCAAAAGTCAGCATGATGCGAATGTTCTCGGTGAATTACTTGAAAGTTTGCAAACTTCTCTAAAAATTATATTTAGAATAGAATGTTAAATCTGTCTTAAAACTTAAGAGCCTAATAAATAGGCTGTGTAAAACCACCTCAAATTTCAATTAGAAGTTCATACCAAAATTCTTAGTATGTTGCCCTGATGTTTGTGATGTCATTTTTTTTTATAAAAAAGGACATTTAGAAAAATGTGTCCATGGACTTAATGGGCTAAACTGCTAAAGAATAG
The DNA here is from genome assembly GCF_000004515.6 of Glycine max. Taxonomy (NCBI): domain Eukaryota; kingdom Viridiplantae; phylum Streptophyta; class Magnoliopsida; order Fabales; family Fabaceae; genus Glycine; species Glycine max. The sequence goes on from NC_038248.2 coordinate 9,724,812, forward strand.
GTAGATTTAGAGCTGCAGACACAAGGTTTGTTGTGGATAAAAAATCATTAAATGCTACAGTCATAGATTTATATCATGGATGAAAACTCCTGAGCAGGGAGAACAACTAAATAGCATTGCAAGATGCAAAGATCTGATGTTTTACCTGTCAACATATTCCTTTAGAAGCTCTTTAGCTTGAACCAATTTGGAAAGCAAGTTACGATACACATCCAAGTCCCGATCCACACTTCTTTTGTTGACATTCAAAACCGCACAGAGCTGTTGAATTGACACCAGAGATTAATTGATAAATAATCCTATACAAAATGTTATTATGCATTGGAAAATAGATAGTTTTACTTACAATCATGATATTAAATGCATCCTCCACAATGCCATTGTCGTATCATCTCCTATGCTCAATATTGTTAGTTTTATCTGTGATTTTGCTGCCTATGATGTTAACATCCTAAATGTTTATTACAAAAGATGCAGTATTCTTCTTCACAAGTCATAGAGTAATGCAATTATTTCAGTAGAAGCAAAATAGAGAAATCATTTTTTTACATTATCAATGAGACCAAGGCCAGAAAAAGGTCATCTAAAAAAGTTGGACAGTCTTGAATTCGTAGTTTTCTTGAACTGGTGTAAATGAGAACTAGACTTGGAAGTTTAAACTTCAAATTGTATAAACTAAATATATAATATATTAAATCAAATCAATATATATCATGATGCCTTAAATGAATTGGGTAACCTTTTCCAAAATTGTTGGTTCCATTGCATTTGCTAACTCAAGAAGACGAAAGAGGCCTATTGCAAAGAAACGGCTATAACTGAAGTCCCCCTTTCCTCCTGCTCTTTCTGCAATATCCTTTAATATACCCTCAACTTCTCCTTCTCTAGATGAAAATTCTAATAGCGAATTTGGGTTTTGAGACCGAGCCCACTCTTCTAATTTCTTTGCATCTACTCTGTAGTGGGAAATATAAAAGATCATTTGATGAACAATAAAAATTCTCAAAATTGAAATTTATTCTAAATCAGTTGATATAACAAAAAAAATCTACAGAGTACACATAATTCTCCTTGCATTTCAGCTAACGACTTTTTCCTTCAGCTTCAGGTACATTTCCTGAGATGAAATTAAGTATTCAACAGATCTCATGAAAAACAATTCACTCTTCTACTTATCATTGGGAAGATTAAATTTCATAACACTCAAAATCATGTTTAGAATCTCCCAAATGCCCCCCAAGCACAGCATTAGGTTCTTGGTGAATTGATGCGAAATAGTCTCTAGTCCCATTAGTTTCCATTTCCTGATCATTAAGTAGAAGATTTGTAATAGGAACCCTTGAGAAGGGGAAGAAAAGGCCAAATTATTAATTCTACTAACCTGTATTGTTCAGGATCTTCTTTCAATGCCTGAATGTATGCTTGGAAGATGGCATCTCGGTCCTCATCACTTGGATACCCTTCCATGAGTTGCTCATATACAGTGACGAAGCCAAGGGCAAATACAGCGTCATAGCGATACGATCTCTTGTATCTCATTAAATGTTGCTGGACAATGAGCTCCTGCAGCACGGTGTTGTAGATACTAGGAATTGGTCGCTTATATGCCTTGAGAAAATTTAACTTTGTCTCAGAAACAGTTGGAGGTTCTGCAGATCAAGTATGTAGATAACCCATAACCAACTATTGATAACAAGATTCCATTTCATCTTTTATTTATTTTGCCCATTTGGCTATGAATCTTAGAACAATAAAGGAACCTAATTTGGAACAATTCACACCATTAGACACACTACAATCACATGCTCACTATCAGAATTAAGCCCTCAACATGTAATTCTAACAGCATCTTCAAATTGAAAACCAAATCATCCGATGATAATATTAAAATTTAAAATTACATTCAATTTTGCAAGAAAGAGCTGCAAAAGAATTTCAGTTCGACATTCACACAAAAAATGTCACTGACACAACAAGGTGGCATCAATCAAGAGAATTTTCAAGTCAATTGTACATAGAGCTGCAAGCAATTACCTTCATTGATTACAAAAGAAACTGTAAAACAAGGTTCAAATCAAATCTCATCAATCACACTTTAAATTGCAGCATTATCTCCATAAAACAAATTCTCACTCAAAAATCAAGTTGCAACACCAAATTTCAAAAATAGACACCTACAATAAATAAATAAAAAATCAATTTTTCAACTCCAAACCTTAAAAAAACAAAAATTGAAAACTACCCATTTCTCATAAAGCTGAAAAGAGCTGAAAACACGTATAAAGTTGTACCCTTTTGTCCCCCACACTCAGTGGGGAACCAAACAAACCTGCGACGGAAGAGGAGCAACGAACGACCATTTTGGAAGCGGAATTGGAAGCTCGAACTCCAACATTGAGGCAGGAGAAACCAACGCGGAAGCGAAAGGTTGGTGAATTGGAAGAGAGTGTGGTGAGGTTCCTCTGCGAAGAAGATTGAGTGAGAGTGGAGAAAGAGAAAGAAGAAATAACAGTAGCCATGGGATATATATATATATATAGAGAGAGAGAGAGAGAGAGAGTGGTGGCCGGTGGGATCAGAAGTTTTGCGGCATAGCAGTGAAAAGAAAATTTATATATTCAGAGGCAGAGATGCATCTGCAGCATTGCTTTGGGTCACGGAAAGTGAGAGTGAGAGGCTTTTGTGAATTGCTGCAGAAACAAAGCTTATCCATGCTCTCTGATAATGAAAAAATTTCTTCATTTTTTTCCAAGGAGACAATGGTGTAATGACACGTGGAAATATGTACCTTGTTTTCAAATCTCCTACAAAATCTTTTTTATTAATCCTTTTACTTAATTAAAATTAAAAAAGAAAATAGTTGTATAAATATTAAATATATTTATTTTTTATATAATATTTTTCATAAAATAGAAAAATAATACACTAACTAATATTGCTTTTGAGGATGAACTGATATTCTTGAAATCTTATTAATCTTTTGTCTTCTTTTTGTTTTATTTTCGTTTCATTTTGAGGATCAATAAAGATTCATTATTTTTTTAGCTCTAATGATCACCAAGGTTAACCGAAAGAGAACTGCTGGTAATACTCAATTTTATACAATATATTTTAGAGAAATACATATTATAAATCGACAGTGTAAAATAATATTCTTTCGTTTAATGATGATTTATTATGTAAGATAAATTTATTTATTTTTAAAATAATTATGTTAAAAAGTTATATTAATATTGATTTGTGTAAATTTATGTTGCATTTTTTTTTTACTGAGAAATAAAGCAAACTAGACCGATTACAACCTTGGAAAAGAAATGCCTACGACATCTGCCAAAACAAAAGACAAAAGAGTAAGAGGACAAAGATTGTAAATCTTCAAATTATCTAAGAGAGAGTCCAAGGCTTATCCAAGAAAGAGCGAATACGATTGATGAGGGGCGCATGAGGATGCAAAGCAGAATTCTGATTGTTGATCAAATTCAAAGCATTCATGGAGTCTGATTCACAAATGACATGCCTATACCCAGAGTTCCAAGCTAAGAACAAACCTTGATAAGTTGTCATTATTTCTACCAGAACATTGGTAGTGTGACCACAAAAACCCGAGTAAACCACAAGCCATTGACCTCCAGAATCACGAAGGATACCTCCAAAACCATAATCACCAGGATTGCCTAAAGAAAAACCATCAATATTCACTTTAATGCAATTAACCTCCGGTGGGGACCAACTAACATTATGTGTTGATTCGTTGAAGTAGACACTGCAACTTCAGGCAAGATGATGGAATGCAAAACATGAATCTGGTTTAAAATATACCACTGAGACCATACCTGGTCATTGAAGACCTGAATTCCTAGCTCTCCAAATCCACCAACAAGCACAAGCAAATAAGCTTCCATTAGATGTAGAAAGTTGTTCGGAAATCCATTGTTTGACGGCAGAAATGAAGAAGTTGTTGGCACCATCAATATCAAGAACTCTCCAAACAATTTTTGCACTGTTGCAATCATGAAGAAGATGAATAATAGTCTCCTCCTCCAAGACACACCTGTTACCAAAAAGGTCAAAAGAAAGATGTCGCTTAAAGAAAACATGGTTAGTTCATATGCTACCATGAAGAAGTAACCAAAAAAAGTGTTTCAAAGTTTCTGAAATTTTCATATTCCAAATGCAGGCCCAAGTCTTTGGAGAGGACAAATGAACAACAAGCACATCAGATAACCAAAGATAGACAGATTTAATGGAATGGATCCCAGTGGAAGTCTGACTCCAAATGACAACATCATCAGTGGAATCTGGGAATGACAATAAGAATCGAACTTGTGGGTATCTATCCGACCCTACTCCTTTGACAAGAAAAATTCACTTTGATTGGGATTGGGGTCAGAGTTCAAGTTTTTCTTGACTTAAAAATTCTGGGTGGGGTTTGGATATACCACTTCCCGCCCTGCCACCACTCCACCCTCATTCTGACCTCCTATGTATATATTTATAATTATTAATAATATAACTATACATTTATATATAATTTTATTATAACATAATATATAATTATTAATTATATAATATGTAATTAGTTTATTATATAATTATTTAAAATATAGAATAGTTATTTTGATAGTTAAATAAATAAGATTACAATTATAGTACTAATAAAATTAATAATTATACATTTAACTAAAAAGATCATTTAATTCTTAAATATCTTTGCATTATTTATTCTTTATTAATTTATATATATATATATATATATATATATATATATATATATTTATTGAATTAAAATGTAATTAATAACTTAATTTATGATTTATTTAAAGTATATCTAACAAATAAATATAAAAAAAATATGAGATGAGTTTTCCAAGGTTTCTCTTAACCTGATGAAACCTGATGAGGATGGGTTGGATTTTAATTTTTTGTCCTTGATTTTTATAAATCTAAACCCAAACTTGTGTCACCATTTGTGGGGACGAGGATAATTAAACCCGCACATAAAGGTGTCATGCCTAGTATTATCAAGAACAACACTTAGCAATTTATTTTTCAAGAGGGAGTGGAGTGACAATATTTTGCCATTGCCTAGTACATGAATCAAGTCATCCTTAACTCTTAATTGAGTATCACTAATATGAACAAAAGAGGAGTGTTAGAAATATATTCTTTAGCATACTCTTTCCAATACACTTTTTTTTATTAATTAAAATTTATTGAAAATTACAAAATCAGGAGAGTCATTAAATATAATGTGAGACCCACCAAATTTTATCTTATTCAATAAATTTCAACCAATAATAAAGAACATGTTTGAATAGGTGTGTTAGAGAGTGTATTCTTAACATTTCTCATTAAGATAATCCAATTATTTACATATAGGAACCTTTTCTAGCCATCTATCACAAAATAAGGAAACATCACCACATCCCACTCTCATATTAAATGTCGATTTCAAGTCTTGAAGAACGACATAATGGATGACCATGAGTATGATGAACCTTTTCTTTAAACTTTCATGAAACAAAGGCGAACTTGAAATAAGCATGATGGTTGCCCTAAATAAAACCAGGATTTATTTTATCAATAATGTCACAAATCTCCTTTGAAAACCAAATATTCTGCATGGTGTCAGACCCTAATTTTATTCGAACCCCCTCAAGGAGAAATCCATTAGGTCAAGAGGAGAGCTCAGTGCATAAAAGAGGAGTATTTGCATTAAATGAACAAAGAGAGAGCACAGATCCCAAAGATGAAAAGCGGACTAATCCGGTGGTGCCATTTGGCAACGTCGTCAAAAAAGAGAGAAGGTCACTAGGTAACCCCTCATTCCATCCCTCTACTCTCTTTTTCTTCCTTTCTTCTCTTCCCCATTCTTTCTTTCTTTTCACTATCTCTTGCTTCATTCTGTTCTATTTCGCTGGTGGGCATCTTGGTTGTAGGTGAGGTTTGTGCGGATTGAATCGCAATTTTCCATTCATTATTGCACTTTGTTTTGTGTTTTTTACACAATTTTCGTCATCATCTTCACTTATTTTTTCCTGTCTCACTTGCCTCCTCTATGCCGCCACCGTTGCGTTGCCACCATCGACCCTATGACGGCCTTGCGTCATTGGGCCTTGCACCAATGGCACCGTTGAAGTGCGCCACCCTTCGTGGAGATGCGTTTTTGGGGTGAGATACTTAGGGTTTTCAACCTTGTTGTCTAATTGTAGGTTGGTCTGGGTCATCTTGACCCAGTTCCAACCCTAGTCCAAAAAACACATTATTAAACAAAAATGAAAAAAGTATTTTGTTTAAACAAAAAAATAAACTGAAACATATAAAATATTTAATAAAAATTAAAATGAAAAGATTTTGTAATGAAAAACAAAAATCATAAGATTTATTAAACGAGATTATTTTCTTAAAAAACAAACAATCTGAGACGTAAAATATTTGATAAAAAAATGAAAAGATTTTCTAATGACAAATAAAAATCATAGGATTTATTATAACGAGATTATTCTCGTTTGCATTCTTCAGTTTACAGGAGTTTACAGATTAATAAATTTCTCTCTATATTTCAATGTGTCGTGGTATGAAAATAATAATCCCTTTTGCTTGATACTTTTTTATTTAAAAAAATGCCAATAAATCATACTACGACACATCAATAGCGGTGCAACGCATTTCTTAGTTGTTTCACTGGAATAAGCAAGAAGATGTTTACATTAAATTATACTATTCTAAAGGGTAGATGGTCATGATGTTTTCTAAGTCATTCTTCCACTTGTACATGTTTGAGCAATCTGAACTTTGGGTCTGAAAAAATAATTACACCTGAAAACCATACAAATCACCAAAATTAGTATAAAAATAAGAAGAAAAGAGAAAGACTGGTCTCTTTATCATCTAAATAATATTTAAGTAGCTTCATTTAAATTATACAAAATAAAAATGCTTTCACCAATCAAAATACCCAACTCAGGAGTTGTGATGACAACATTCTATATTTCTATATGCATATCATATCAGCTGCATGTATCCAAAAGATAAACTTCATCTCGCATTAATTACTTTGATCTTTTTTATTACTGCATCTATCTATTAGATTTTATTCTTAAATTAATCTTATACTACAAAGAAATTCAATTTGTAGAAGAGTTGTGTAATTTTGTGAAAAAGTCAGTCCCGTAACAACCTATATAGAAGTGTTTTCTAGTGAATTACAAATTCTTATAGGAAATCCTTCTTTACAAATTTCATAACCTCTCAACAAATTAAATTAAAATAAAATATATTTCATTGAACAACTGGAATTCAAGAATGATATCCAAAAAATAAAAGATGGTAAAAGAGATACATGTGAGATGAAATCTATAATTACCTAGCTCTTTAGCACACAAAGGAAGAAAAAAAAAAAGAAGAATGCAGATATAGTTCACATGCCTAGATTATTAATTGTGGCTACCACTATTGGTGCTATATGAGACACATTGAAGGATTAAGGTGTTTGGAGGTGGAACTATAGTGGTGTTCTTTTCATCACATCAAAATTGTCTTCAAGAAAATGTTTTATGAACTTCAGGATGGTCATGAACATGAGTTGCTGGGACTGGGGCATTGTAATGGGAAAAAAAATTGTTAAAACAATAATACGATAAAATAGATGAAAAAAATTTAATGTTAAATAAACTGTAACAGTCCTAAATGAAGAAACTTTTGTGTGTAAATGGAGATGAAAGCTACATAATTTATGCATGATTTCCAATGACCAAAACACTTCAATACGAGTTGTCTTTTATGTTTCATTCAAATCACAAGTTTCAGTCTAGGGAGTTAGTTCGTACCAAAAGAATGGTGTTACTTAAACTATTTTATTTTAAAAAGAAAACATAAACGTTACCATCAATTTTTATTAATATTTAGGTATCATTATGAAAAATGTTGAATAATTCAATTTTTTTTCCATGCCGAAAAAATTGCTGGCTTTCCATGTCATTGGTTTCTAAAAACTTTTGACATTTACCTTAATCTCAATTAGAATTGTACATGACAACACACATTAGTATTCATTGCAAGCTATCAATAGTTTAATATTTTATTTAGGTTAAATACATAATGATGAACCAAAGGAGTCTGATTTATTAAAATGAAATTGCTCTCTTTTACATTCTTAAGTTTACCGGGTAAAATAGAATCACTTGAGCTTGGAACTCTTCACAGGAATTTGCAAAATTAAAAATTTTCTCTCTTTATTTCAGAAACAGCTGATAAATATCATACTAAGACATATCAACAGCCATGCAAGGCATTTCTTCGTTGTTTCACAGAATCAAGCAATATGTTTACATTATCATTGCACTTTAATTTTCTAAAGACCAGAACGATCACGGTGTTTTGGAAGTAATTCTTCCACTTGTACACGTTTGAACAGTCTTTCTAAAGTGAACTTTTGCACCTGAAAAAAAAATATCACACCTGAAAATCAAACAAATGGCCAAAATTAGGGGGAAAAAAGATTAGTCTTTTATCATTTAATATTTAAGAATGAAACTGCAATACTTAATACAAAATAAAAATGTTTTCACCAATATAAATATTTACCCCAGGAGTTGTGACGACAACGTTCTATGTATGCATGTATATCGATCATTTATATTTGTAATTTTAGGGGAAAGATTTCTTCATATACTATTAGGGGCATATGATCTATCTCCGATCTTTCTTTTCTTTTTTACGGTATTTTATTTCTTACAGGGTTTGTGAGATTTTAAAAAAGTTAAACACATTTTTTCATGCGTTAAACAACTAGCTAATTATAGACTTCATCCCATATTACTTCCCTTCACAACCTCTATCTTCTAGATTTTACTTTTAAATTAACTTTATTCAACAAAATAATTTAACATATTGAGGAGTTGTGGAATTTTGTGAAGAAGATAGTCCCATAATAACATGTAATTCAACAAGAGAATTTCTTTATGGAATTAATACTTCTTATAGGAAAATCTTCTACACAAATTTCACAACCCATCAACTAAGGAACAACAATAATTTAAGAATAAAATCAAAAAGATAAAAGGTGCTGAAAGGAAGTGTAATAATTTGGTCATAACATTTTAAAAATCTGTAACGCTCGTCAGTTTTGGAAGCCAAATTCAATGGCTGTTAATGGGTGGTAATGACCACTAATGAATTGTAACAGCCAATAATGAGTGGTAATGGCTAGTAAATGCATTCTTGATAGTAGAATGCCTATATAAGCACATGAATTTGGTCCCTGAGCTCATCCCTTCGAATTCAGTCTTATACACCATCTAGAGAGAGGAAGAGAGAGAGCTTGGAAGAACCAAAACAAGAAACTCTTCATGGCAATGGCTGAAGGTATGATTTGATCTGTAATTTTCGCATTTTATTAATAATTTGTGTTTCTTTTGTAGTTTGTAATATCACAGGTTAAGAGATTTATTCTAACATTTGGTATCAGAGCCACAATTGCCTCTGCCTTGTCCATTTTCGGTTTTCGGTATTTTTCCGATTTGATTTCGTTTATGGTATGAAGGGCCTTGTTTCTTTAAAATAAGATTAGAAATCTGAATTTCGTTTGATTTCCTTAATTTTGACTTTTGAATCGTGAAAAATGGTGTCCAAATGAATGAAAAACGACAGGGTCTGCGTATGGGTCGGGTTTGACCCGCTAAAGGTTGAAGATGATGAACAGTGTTTAAAAAAAAATTCCTACATTTTGAGCTAATTGGGTGTCAAACCCTTGACTCCTAGAATGTAGCAATACGAGCAGACCACTAAACCAATAAAACTTTTCTGATATGCAGTCGTTTTTAATACGTTATATACTCATTCTGCTTGACAGTTTTTGGAATTTTGATTTAATTTATGCATGAATATATTCTGGAAAATTTTATTCTATGCATATATATATGAAATCAAATGCATAATATTATATTTCAATTATAAAATTATATGAGAATCTTATTCATAATTATATTGTATCTTGATTTTGAAATGCAAAATACTATTTATTCTCATATAATAAAGTTTTATGTCTAAGTGATCTTTATAATTTTGATTAATTATGGATTAGCCACAACATCTATATTTGATTAAAATTATATATTAAGTTGGTTAAAGATCATATAAGGAATTAGACATAATATTGTAATTAATTATACTTATATAATGAATTTTATCTCACAGGAATTTTTATTATATCTGTATAATTAATTGGGATAAAATGACGTATTATTTTTCATGATTTACCCACAGGCATCATGATGTATGTATAATTTGTCGATTTTATCATAAAGTAAATATTTACGATAGAAATTAAATTATTTTCATGTTGTACCCGTAAAGCATGAATATTGAGCAAGTAATTTGATTATTCTATCATAAGGTTTAATTGTTTCTTATTGAATTAAAAATTTAGTCCACAGGCAATTTTTATGTCACAAGATTCAATTTTATGGTATGTTTACATTGGTAAAAGATACAATTAAGATTAGTATGCCTCAAATTTTGACATAAGCCTTTGAATTTTGCAGCTTCTCAAACTATTAGTTTTTCTGATATTCAATGTGATGTTCCCGAACTCAAAGGAGATAACTATAAGATATGGAAGGAGAAAATTCTTCTACAATTGGGGTGGATGGACATAGACTATGCTATAAGGAAAGACGAACCACCTGCAATCGCTGATGAAAGTAGCCCAGCTGACGTTGCGCTATATGAGCGATGGGAGCGATCCAACTGGCTCAACGTGATGTTCATTAAGACCAAAATCTCAGCTGGGATACGTGGTTCTGTTGACCAGCATGAAAAGGTCTGAGACTTGCTTAGGGCCATTGATGATCAGTTCATCACTTCAAATAAGACTTTAACAAGCACCTTGATCATGAAGTTTTCTTCTCTTCGGCTCACCAGTGTGAAAGGCGTGCGTGAGTACATCATGAAAATGCGAGATATTTCAGCTCAACTTAAGAAACTAGAGGTTGATATGTCTGAGTCCTTCCTAGTGCATTTCATTTTGAACACCCTTCCACATGAATATGGGCTGTTTAAGATTTCCTACAACACACATAAAGATAAATGGTCTATCAATGAATTAATGACCATGTGTGTTCAGGAAGAAGAAAGGCTTGTGATGGAGATGGGTAAGATTGCATTGCTGACTACTGCTTATGGGAAGAACAAAGCAATTAAGTCTCAAGCTAATCAGAAAGGGAATGGTAAAATACCACCTCAAGCTGATATTAAGAAGGTGGCAAAGTGTTTCTTTTGTAAGAAGAAGGGACACATGAAGAAGAATTGCCCCGGGTTCCAGAAATGGCTTGAGAAGAAAGGTAAATCAATCTCATTAGTATGTTATGAATCTAATATGGTTAGTGTTAATATTAACACCTGGTGGATTGATTCTGGATCTACTATTCATATTACAAATTCTTTACAGGGTATGCAAAACCTAAGGAAACCAGTGGGAAATGAGCAAAGCATTTTATCAGGCAATAAGCTAGGCTCACATGTGGAGGCCATTGGAACTTGCATTTTGACTTTAAGTAGTGGCTTTATTTTAAAATTAGAAAGGACTTTTTATGTACCAAGTTTTTCCCGAAACTTGATTTCTATTTCAAGGCTTGTACGGTTTGGATATTCCTTTAATTTCAAAGACACATCATTTGAGTTATTTTATAATTCTGAATGTGTTGGGAATGGTATCTTGTCTGATGGTCTTTATCTTCTTGGTTTACAAAATAATGCCACTTATAATTCTATGCAAGTTCAAACTGGTATTAAAAGGTGTAATATTAATGAGAATTCCTCTATGTTATGGCACCGGAGATTAGGACATATCTCCATTGAGAGGATTAAAAGGTTAGTGAAAGATGGGGTACTCAATACTCTAGATTTTGCTGACTTTAAGACTTGTGTGGACTGCATTAAGGGTAAGTAGACCAACATGTTTAAGAAAGGTGCTAACAGGAGTTCAAGCATATTAGAAATAATTCATACTGATATTTGTTGTCCAGATATGGATGCACGAGGTCAGAAATATTTTATCACCTTTATAGATGATAATTCACGATATATGAATGTTTATTTGCTTCATAACAAATACGAAGCATTGGATGCCTTCAAAGTCTTTAAGGCTGAAGTTGAGAACCAATGTGGCAAGCAAATAAAAATAGTGAGATCGGATAGAGGTGGAGAATACTATGGCAGATATATTGAGAATGGACAAGCACCTGGTCCCTTTGCAAAGTTTCTTCAAGAACATGAGATTGTTGCCCAATACACTATGCCTGATTCTCCAAATCAGAATTGTGTGGTAGAAAGAAGGAACCGAACATTATTGGACATGGTGCGGAGTATGCTTAGCAACTCCAATCTTCCTAAATCCTTGTGGGCTGAAGCACTAAAGATGGCAATGTATATATTAAATCGTGTTCCAACCAAGGCTGTCCCAAAGACACCTTTTGAGTTGTTTAAAGGTTGGAAACCGAGTTTGAAACATATGCGCGTTTGGGGTTGTCCGTCTGAGGTGAGAATATATAACCCACAAGAGAAGAAACTTGTCCCGAGGACCATTAGTGGGTATTTCATTGGATATGCCGAAAGGTCTAAAGGTTATAGGTTTTTTTTCCACATCATATTACTAGGATTGTGGAATCAAGAAATGTCAAATTTATTGAAAATGATTTGATCAGTATGAGTGATCAATTGAGGGACTTAGGTTCTGAAATTGATTATATAGAATCTCAACCTTCCACGTCAAATGAAAGATTGGTTGTAATTCATACCCCTCAAGTTCAAAGGGATGATGAACAATACATGATTGGCATTCCACAAACTGTTGTTGATAATCCAGTAGATCAAGTTGATCATCAAATTCATGAAAATGATGAACAACCAGTTGAACAACATGATCCCCAAGAAAATGTTGATGCAACACTAAGGAGGTCTACTAGAGTAAGAAAATCAGCTATTCCTAGTGATTATATTGTATATTTGCAAGAATCTGACTATAATATTGGAGCTAAAAATGATCCTGAAACTCTTGATCAAGCCATGAGTTGTAAAGAGTCAAACTTATGGTATGATGCCATGAAGGATGAGATGAATTCTATGCAGAGTAACAAATTTTGGAACCTTGTAGAGTTGCCTAATAGGGCAAAGGCCATTGGATGTAAATGGGTCTTTAAGACCAAAAGGGATTCATTAGGCAACATTGAGAGATACAAGGCAAGACTTGTTGCTAAGGGATTTACTCAAAAGGAAGGAATAGATTACAAAGAGACTTTTTCTCCAGTATCTAAGAAAGATTCTCTTCGTATAATCTTGGCATTAGTTTCTCATTTTGACCTTGAGTTGCAACAAATGGATGTGAAAACAACTTTTCTTAATGGTGATTTAGAGGAGGAGGTTTATATGAAACAACCTGAAGGTTTCTCCTCTAATAGTGGTGAGCATTTGGTTTGCAAGCTTAATAAATCTATATATGGTTTAAAACAAGCTTCTCGTTAGTGGTACCTTAAGTTTTATGGGATAATTTCTTCATTTGGTTTTGATGAAAACCCCATGGATCAATGCATATACCACAAGGTCAGTGGGAGTAAAATATGTTTTCTTGTTTTATATGTAGATGATATTTTACTTGCAGCCAACGATCGGGGTTTGCTACATGAGGTGAAACAATTTCTCTCTAAGAATTTTGACATGAAGGATATGGGTGATGCATCTTATGTCATCGGCATTAAGATTCACAGAAATAGATCTCGAGGTATTTTGGGTTTATCACAAGAAACCTATATTAACAAAATTCTATAGAGATTTCGGATGAAAGATTGTTCACCAAGTGTTGCTCCCATTGTGAAGGGTGATAGGTTTAATTTGAACCAATGTCCAAAGAATGACTTTGAGAGGGAACAAATGAAAAACATTCCTTATGCTTCAGTTGTTGGAAGCTTCAAGTATGCTCAAGTATGCACAAGGCCTGACATTGCTTTTGCAGTTGGAATGTTAGGAAGATATCAGAGTAATCCAGGTATTGACCACTGGAAAGCTGTTAAGAAAGTGCTGAGGTACCTTCAAGGGACCAAAGATTACATGCTTATGTATAGACAGACAGACAATCTAGATGTGATTGGTTATTCAGACTCAGACTTTGCTGGTTGTGTTGACTCTCGTAGATCAACATCTGGGTACATTTTCATGATGGCTGGTGGAGCTATTTCATGGAGGAGTGTTAAGCAGTCTTTGACTGCTACTTCTACCATGGAAGCTGAGTTTGTCTCTTGTTTTGAGGCTACATCACATGGTGTATGGCTTAAAAGTTTCATTTATGGGCTGAAGATAATTGATACTATTTCAAGGCCTTTAAGAATTTTTTGCGATAACTCAGCTGCTGTCTTTATGGCTAAGAATAACAAAAGTGGAAGTCGAAGTAAGCACATCGACATTAAGTACTTAGCCATTAGAGAAAGAGTAAAAGACAAGAAAGTGGTCATTGAGCATATAAGCACTGAGTTGATGATCGCTGATCCTTTAACTAAGGGCATGCCACCATTTAAATTTAAGGATCATGTAGAAAGAATGAGACTTGGTTCCACTTTATGATTGTATACTTATATGTTAAAATTGAAACTTTTATATTATGATATTTTCTCATATTCAGGTGGACATTGATTTATTTGAGAAAAATTATGTTTTGGACCAAGAATAAACATTGGGTTTATTCATTAAGTTTTATTACCACTTTGAGTATATTGCTTGGGAAATTGAGTATATTGTAATACATGGATGATATTACTCGTTATAAGAGGAACTATCGTTATGATTCGTATATTCATTTCTTAAGAAGATTGAGCATTAAGTCAAAATGTTTGGACCAAGTGGGAGAATGCAATAATTTGGTCCTAGCATTTTGAAAATCTGTAACGCTTGTCAGTTTTGGAAGCCAAATTCAATGGCTGTTAATGGGTGGTAATGGCCACTAATGAATTGTAACAGCCAATAATGAGGGGTAATGGCTAGTAAATGCATTCTTGATGGTAGAATGCCTATATAAGCACATGAATTTGGTCTCTGAACTCATCCCTTCGAATTCAGTCTTATACACCATCTAGAGAGAGGAAGAGAGAGAGCTTGGAAGAACCAAAACAAGAAACTCTTCATGACAATGGTTGGAGGTATGATTTGATCTGTAATTTTCGCATTTTATTAATAATTTGTGTTTCTTTTGTAGTTTGTAATATCACAAGTTAAGAGATTTATTCTAATAGGAAGTACATGTGAGATGAATTCTATAATTACCTAGCTCTTTAGCACATGAAAAACGTGTTTAATTTCTTTAAAACCTCATAAATCCACTAAGGAAGAAAAAAAAATGCAGATAGTTCACATGCCCAAGAGTATTGTTGTTGCCAATATTGGAGCCATGGAGAGGAATTAAAAGATCAAAGGTTTGTAGGTGGAACTAGGCTGTAAGGTCAACTCAAGATTGTCTTCAAGCAAATGTTCTTGTGATCTTGAGGATGGTCATGAACATAAGTTGATGGGATTGGGGTATTGTAATTGAAAAAAAAAATGTTTAAACAAGGATATGATAGAATAAATTGCTTGTAAACTGAGATCAAAGCTATGTCTTTTATACATGATTTCTGCTTATCAAGACACTTCATTCTGAGTTGTCTTTGTAAAATACGGTCCATTCAAATCACAAGTTCCAGTGTATGGAGTTATTCAGACACAAAGAATGGTGTTACTTAAACTTTTTTTATCAAAAAAATAAAGCATAGACGTTGGCATTAATTTTAATTAATATTTAGGATATTAGTATGCCAGATATCAAATATTGAATAATTTAATTCCTTAAAAAGAAACGATTTCATTGATATCATAAAATGCAAAAATAGTGTGATTTTTTCATTAAAAAAGGCTCCATTTTAAAAATACTCTCAATATTTTGTTAATGACGACATTTAGCATAGGAAAACGAAATAGGTTATGTATTTCTCAGGCAATGATGCATTCAAAGTCATGTTCTTTTTTTTATAAAAAAAAAAAAAGTTTGTCGAGACTTATTGATTTTAATTAAGTATTATTTGAGTTCTCCCTAAAAAAAATTGTATTATTTGAGCATATAAACAATAAACATTGATTTTAAACTTTGAAAGAGTAAGAATTACTAAGTCGTTATATTTCAGGTATTTTCTTTTTTTTTTTTAAATGAGAGGGGTTAATACCCCAAAGAAACAACAATGCCACAGGGAAAAATATGTGGAAGAAGCAAATGCTAAAATAGCAAAAAACAAAAAAAAGGAACAAACTAAAAAATCTTCAAGTGACCCTCCATGAAATAAGCATAATTAGCTAACAAATCTGCAACTTGATTAGCCTCACTTTAAGTATGAGACCACCGGAACTAAAACCAGCAATTCTATCAAGCAATGAGCTGGAATCATGAGACTGGGATTAGACAGTGAAATTTTTTAAGCCCCCTACTCCATGAAATATTAATACCAATGTAAATAGCCCATAGGTCGGCATGCAATATGGGTACAAAAAACAAATAAAACAGAACCATTGTGGTCTCCAAAGACACTATCAGTAGTTACTTGGCTTGAATTAAGCTTGACTGAACCATCACAGTTCAGTTTATACTTTATACTGACCAACACCAAGCGGATTTCAACGAATGGAGGGGAAAATTGTTGGGAGTTGGACACCTTTTTAAAACTAGCTAAGTGATGAAAACTAGTTTCAATGGCATCCACTTGACAAATGACACACTCTACTACTGCCCATATATGAATATCCAGCTGCTTGAAAATCCATCCACTCCTAGCTTGCTAAATGAGATCCAATGTAACCACAAAGAGCAAATTCCACTTCCTGCCTTTTACAATAACCTTTGATGTAAAATTTTGGACAAGCCATTGATCGAAATCCATGTTATAAAAATCATCACGCATGTTGATATCCAAAAGCTTTCTCCAAAGATCATCAATTAAGGGACAAAACTTGAAAATATGATCATAGCTTTCGATGGCTGCATTACAAATAGGACACGAATCATCTTAGGTCAAGTGTCTAATTCTCCTTGCTTCAATAGTGAGTAAAGCATTTGAAGCAATCTTCCATAGGAAAAACCTCAATCTTTCGAGACCTTTCCACTGCCAAATAAATTTAAACATAGGATGAGGCACAACTAGCAATGAATTTAACAAGCTTTTATTCACACCAACCATGGTAAATTTCCCACAAACATCACCATTCCACACCAACAAGTCAGAACCAGGCAAAATCAGGCTTAACTGATGAACACCCCAATTTCTAGTACAATTAACATATTGGCTAACCAACCTGATGCTCTCGTGATTTGCTGGAATATTATTCAAAACAGTTTTGACAACACTCCTTTATGAGGAACCTAGGAATAATTCCAGAAATCTATAGATTGCCCATCTCTGATACGCCAATAAGAGTTATTCTGAACATGAGGCCAATTATGGCAGATACCCTACCACAAATTTGAGCCTAGTTTTTGCACATTAATCTTAAGGATAGGATCATCCCCACACTTGTTTTTTTCTCTAATAATCCGAACCCAAAACACATCTTTTCTATCATATAGAGTCCAACTTGTTCTCATCATAAAAGCAGAATTGACTTTCCTTGACTGTCTTAAACCCAAACCACCAGAAATCTTTGGAAAACAAAGTTTAGCCCAAGCCACTATACAGACTTTACGATGGTTTTCATCATCCCCCAAATGAAATCCCGACCCTTCCTATCCACTTCATCACAAATAGCTCTAGGAATGTGGACTGATTGCATGGCATAAGAGGGCATAGCTTGGAGCAATGACTTCAGTCACACAGCCTGCAAAGGATAATTGACACGATTTCCAAGCTAAAAGGCACTGATTCACCTTAGAAATAATAAATTGGAAAGTCTGATTATTAATCTTATCATGGAGAATAGGAATTTCTAGATATTTTCCCAAATCATTAGTACACTAAAACCCAGAAAGGCTAGTTAGGTCATTTCTTCGCTGCACCCCACATTCTTAGAGAAAAAAAAAAGGGTTTTATCATGATTAAATTTCTGACTTTAGCTATTACAAAAAGAGAAAAAGCATCTTTTTAATCATCTTCACTTGATCAAGACTAGCTTCAGCAAAAAAGGAGCAAGTAATCTGCAGAAGCCAAATGAGACAATTTAGGAGCCTTGTGAGCAATCTGAATAGGCTTCCAATACTTGTTATCCACTGCAATTTGAATAAGATGAAAAAGCCTGATAGCAATCAGCTTACATGAGGGATTTCGTCTGAGAGCAGAATCTGCTGAGTTGGCAACAGGATCTTCCTCCCCGTAGCTTGGCTGCCATTAGCCTTATGATTTTGTAATTCCGTTAGGATGATGCTAGCTCAAAATGACAAAATCAGTTATTCTCATTGCATTATAAATAGATGATCAATGTAATAAGGCAGAAAGAAGCAATGAAATTGCTTGAGTTTTCCTATTTCTCTTCTTCTTCTTGGGAGGTTTCTGGTCCTCTAAACCAGCTTTTTATTCCTTGCTCCTAACAAAGCCTCTCCATACAAAGTACAAACAAATATGGTGAAATAACACCACGCATAGGAGAAAACTCCTCAATGGCCTTACCATTCCAAAGCATTTTCATTATAGGAGAAGAGATACAATGCCAAATTAAATTGACAAAGTTATCAGGACAACCAATATCAACTGACAACTAAGATATCTTTTATAAAATCCCAGCTAAGCTTATCATAGGTTTTTGCCAAGTCAATCTTAATAGTCATTAGCTCCTTTTTTTCCCTTCTCATGGAGTGAAACACTTCCTGGGCAATCACAATATTATCACTGCTCCGGGCGGTTTGGAATAAAACTGCATTGACAAGGGTTCACCAAATCTTCCATAATGGACCTAAGCCTTTGTGCTAAAATTTTGGTAATAGCTTTGTAAGACACATTGCATAGGCTAATAGGACAAAAATCTCGAAAGGTAGATACATTGTCAACTTTTAGGAATAAGAGTAATGAGCGTCTCATTAATTTCTCCCACTTTATGAGGATCTTGAAAGACTTTCTGAATAAGATCACAAAGAGCATTGCCCACAACCCTCCATTAATGTTGGTAGAAAATAGCTTGGAACCCATCAGTTCCTGAAGCCTAAAAAGCTCCCATGCTTCTAATAGCTCTATGGATTTCCTGGTAAGATACCATGGAACTCAAATTAATCGGCAAGCTATTATCAACACTAGGAAACATACTTGTAACTGCATAAGGAACAAAGCCTGATCATTCGAAAAAAGCTTTTCAAAATACATAGTAACCATGTCCTTCAGCTTCCCTGGATCATCTATCCAATTGCTCTCTTCATCCTGAATAGTGGTAATCTTATTTCTTCTTCTTCGAATAATAGTAGACCTATGAAAAAACTATGTATTGCGATCACCAAAAGCTAGCCATTTTGATCTAGACTTTTGAAACCACAAAAGCTCTTCTTGAAGTAAGGTTTCCTCATATTCTCTCCAAACTCTATGCAAAGTGACTTCCAAGTTATGAGAGCATTTAGAAGAAATTCGTCTATTAATATTATCCAAAGTCTTCAACAACCTTTCTTCCTAGTAAATATATTGCTAAACACCTTCTTATTCCACTTCTGTAAAGCATCACAAAAATTGTGCATATTTTCAGGACGTAGATGGATTCCAATTATCTCTAACCACCCTGTTAAAATCAAAATGAGTGATAAAAAAAAGTCATAAATCTGAAAGGACGCCTGAAATAATTATGAGAAACATCACCTAACAACTTGATCAAAAGAGGTATGCGATCAGATTTAAAAGGAGGAAGATGCAAAACAAAAGCTTCCTGAAATTGCATTCACCACTGCAAATTCATCATCACCCTATCCAATCTCTGCTCAAGATTCCCTCTCTTTATCAAAGGTGGAACTCACACCTCCAACACACTCACTCTCAACCTCACAAGAGAATTGTAGAGGATGCACGATAATCTGATTGTATCATTCATAACCCAAATTATATACATTCATTCCTATTTATAATATCAGAATCCAAACAACTTGCTTTCTAAACAAAAATAACAACTAACAGAATTAAGTTTTTGTAGACCCCAATTTTGCATCAAAGTAGTTGAAGGCTACAATAATAAGTGCTGAAGAGCTTTTTGATCCGTCTTTATGATGAAATGTTGCCCCCATAAGTAGTCTTGCCATTTTTTTACGGCAAACAAAACTGCATAAAACTCCTTCTCATAAGCTGACAACAACTTGTACTTAGGTCCCATTGCCTTGCTGATGTAAGTAATAGGATGTCCATTTTGCAACAGAACAGCCCCAATGTCTCCTCCAAATGCATCAGTCTCAATGGTGAAGGTTTGTTTGAAGTCTGGCAACCTCAACACTGGTGCAGACATGAGCGCCTGTTTAAGGCTCTGAAATGCAGCTGCAGTTGCTTCAGTCCACTTGAACGCCTTCTCTTTTTGAAGCAATTCTGTTAGCGGGACTGCAATCTTTCCATAATTCCATATGAACCTTTTGTAATATCCAGAGAGTCCAAGAAATCCTCTTAGTTCTTTAACTGTTGTTGGTGTTGGCACTGTTGAATTGCTGAAATTTTGTCTTTGTCTAATTGTATCCCTTGAATTGAAATCACATGGCCCAAATATGCTATTGTCTTTTTTCCAAAACTTCATTTTTATAGTTGACCACCAAGCCATTTTCCTCCAGTATTTGTAATGTTATCGTCAAACATTCCACATGATCATTCCAAGTCTTATTATAAACTAGGATGTCATCAAAGAATACTAAGATAAACTTCCTTAAATAGCTTCTAAAGATATCGTTCATGAGTGATTGGAATGTGGCCAGGGCATTACATAAACGAAAGGGCAACACAACCCACTCATAATGTCCACTGTGTGTTCTAAATGTTGTCTTATGTATATCCTCATCGGCCATTCTTACTTGGTTATACCCACTTCTAAGATCCAGTTTAGAAAAATAACATACCCCATTTAATTCATCCAGCAATTCCTCTATTAGTGGCATAGGAAACTTATTTTTGATGGTAAATGCATTAAGTTTCCTGAAATCTATGCAACACCTCCAAGAGCCATCCTTCTTTTTTACCAACACCAACGAAGAAGCATAAGAACTAGTACATTCCCTTATAAATCCTGTTGCCAATAAATCCTGCACTTGTTTTTCAATTTCTTCTTTTTGAACATGCGAATATCTATAGGCTTTCGAGCAGACTGGTGTGTCATTGATCAGATTGATCTTGTGATCATATTTCCTCTTAGGTGGCAGGTGTGTAGGTTGCACAAATAACTGTTGAAATTGCTGCAGAATTGTTGTGAGCTCGTGTTGTTGTTCTGTTGTTAGTGCCTCTTGCTCCACTGTATTTGTAACACTAAGCAAAACTGAACCATACAAAGCAAACAACACGCAATTACCTTGTACCAACTTGAGCTTCCCAGTTAATTCATGAACTTCTGCACAAGATTTCTCTCCTTGCAATGTCACTTCTTGGCCTTGATGTTGAAATCTCATTGTAAGAGTTGCACAGTTCCAGCATATTTCGCCAAGTGTCGTGAACCAATGCATGCCTAAGATGATCCCAAAGTTGTTGCTAGGAAATATTAAGAAGTCCGTTGTGAATGCACAATCATTGAATTTCCATGTTATTTGCTTACACTTCCTAGTAATCAGCAATTTTTCATCTGAAGCAACTGTTACCGAAAAATCCTTGACAAACTGAGTTTTCAACCCAAGAAACTTTACCCACTTGTCACTAATAAAATTATGTGTACTCCTTGTGTCCATCAAAAATGACACTTTCTGCTTTTTGATCAATCCTTTAAGTTGCAAGGTACCGCCACCTGCTATGCCTTATAAAGCATTAAGGGATATGTGGACATCTGCGTCTTGAATCATATCTATATTGCTATCTATTATTGCTTGTTTGTCTTCACAATCATTTTTCTGCATCATCTTCGCATCTATTTCTTCTTGAGCAGAGAAAATAGCATTTAGCTTACCCCAAACTTTACATTTCGTCCTATGAATTTTATCCCACTTATCCCCATAGAACCTACACAATCCTTTAGCAATCATGTCACTAACTTCCTTCCTAGAAATAGAAGTTGATGGGTTACGCTTAGAATCAGCCATTGCTAGTGACGACATTGAATCCGTATGATAATTTTGTTGCAAACTCGTGATGGACTGGCTCCTCTATGAATTAACAGGTATTGACCACGACCTTGCGAATCTTGTTTTAGGTTTAAGACTGCCCTCTTTTTTCTGCTACATCTTCTTTTCCAATTCTTTTAGAATTTCTTCTTGCAATCTTGCAATATGTACGGCTTCTTGCAAAGACTGCGGTTTGTGGAACCTTACTGATTTTTCCAACTCTGTTTTCAGTCCCGACAAAAAAAAACTTAATGCCATGGATTCGGACACCCCTACACGAGCCAGTAGAGAATCAAATGCTTCCAAATATTCACCCAAATCTTCTTCTTGTTTCAATCTCGATAACTCCGCTACAGGATCATCAAATGCACTGTCATCAAATCGATATGCCACATCTTGTAAAATTTGTTCCCATGATTTGTCCTTGAAGCTAGGTTGTTGTATGTAATGTCTTTGCCATGAGAAGGCTTTGCCATCCATGGATAAAAGTAGTAGTTGCCCACGTTGTGCTATCGGTGTAGCCTCTAATTCAAAAAATTGCTCAGCTTTTACTCTCCAATCTTGAAAGTTTGTTCCATCAAACATAGGGAATTGAATTTGCGCGCATTCTACTATTGATCGATCGAAATCTGGAGTTTCTATACCACCGTCTTCATCGATCAAGATTTTCTTTTCGCCATTCAAAGATGCTATGGATGAAACGAGACTCTCCAACGTTTTCTGCAGTGAATCTAATGTTTTCGTGGTTAATTCTTGTGCCTCTGTAAATGTCTGCTCAAATGATTTTAGATGGGTCTCAATTTCCTTCGTTGTCACCATCGTCCCAAATGTCCCAAGCTAACTGATACTAATGTCAAAGGTGGAACTCACATCTCCAACACACTCACTCTCAACCTCACAAGAGAATTGTAGAGGAGACACGATAATCTGATTGTATTATTCATAACCCAAATTTTGTACAATCATTCTTATTTATAATATCATAATCTAAACAACTTGCTTTCTAAACAAAAATAACAACTAACAGAATTAATCCTATTTAATTTTTAATTCATTTATTCCTATTCCAAGTAAAAGGATAACCTTGGAAGCCAACATCAATAACGAAACATGAAAAATCTATTGTCATTTTTGTAATCAAAAACCATCAAAAAGTCTCACAACAAACCTCTCCATACAACAACAAAGAATACAGAATTGCTAACTTCGGTAATTAACAATCTACAATTGCGAAATACAGTAAAAACGATTGGAGCTACAACATTGTGAAAAATGCAATTTCACAGTACTACGAAGAACATTGCGAATCTGGGATATCGTGAAGACAAAGCCACACGATTCTTGAAGCTCTGGCTCAGAATTATTGCTATCATAAAATTGAAACTAGGATTCGCGTGGGTGTTAGGAAGAAAATCAGGATTAGGGTGCAAATTAGAGTTTTTGATACATTTTCCTATTAAATATTTTTACCTGACTGCAAAAAAAGCATATGTAAGATTGGAAGAAAGAGATTACTCAATCGGTGTTACCGCCTTCAAAGGAAGAGAGAAATAATGTGATAAAAAAAAAAGTTTCGATGAGAGAGTAGAAAAGTCTTTGATGGGTGTGACATTTGTAGATTCAAATAAAAAGTTATGCAAAATTTATGAAAATCTATTCAACAAAATATTCTATCAAAATTTGTGTGATTTTGAATAGCAAATGATTTTTTTTAGTTGAAAAAAATCCCATTTAAATCTCATTGGATTTTTTTTACCAATAAAAAAATCTTAATAGTATTGATTAAATATCATAATTTTTTAATATTTAAAAATTTTGATTAAATACCACAATATTTTTTTTTATAAAAAATATCTTTTAAAGTCCTAATTGATTACACCCTTAAACTTTAAAAGATCAATGGTCTTGATACTTTATGGCCACAAAGAAAAATAATATATAGGAGTCATTTATGTAATTATAAACATAAATTCGTAAAAAATAGATATAAAATATTACATGTGAATAGACATTTAATTTTTTTGGTAGAAACTAAAATTTTATTAGCTTTTTTATTTTAACCAAGAATGTTTTCAAATTGATTGGTGGAGTCTAATTCCTTTCAAGTCATAGAGATCACCTAAGTTTTGTAGCTCAACAAAGCAAATTTTGTACTCAATAATGTTTGAATAAGTTTGAGAATTGAATGAGTTTTGATAAAGCTGATAAGATGAAGTTGTTCCTAAAACAAACGAGTTTTTTTTTCTCTTCACAAAATGTAAAAATCTCATAATAATTAATTAGGAATCAACAAGTTGTTGGCTTGGATAATGCTGGACTCAATCTCATTAAGCAAAGATTCAAGTTCAAAGTCTATGGATGACAGAAAACGTGATTGAGAGGAGAGATCCTTCTAAAAATGATCAACCAAAGGAAGATTTTTTATCAGCAAAATTGATGGGTACTCCACACCACTGTTATGATAACCCCAAAAAAATAAAAAATAAAAGGAAATAAATCTAAAATATTTATCACTAATAATTCTTTGTAGAAATGATTCATTTTGATAACGTAATCAATTAACATTAATTAAGAGGATAATTTTATAAACGTATAGCTATTAATCAAAAGAAAATTTTAAAATATAAAAAATCAACGTGGGAATTATGAAAAGCATAAGGAATAAAAGGATATTTTAGTCTTTTTTTCTATTTTTTAGATTTAATCAAAGCGTAATAAACAATAGGTTTGATTGTAAATTTTAACCATCATTATTTTGCAAATTTTACTATTGAATTTTTTTCGCTTTTTTTCATCATGTTTTTAATTTTCATGCATTTTGTTGATCCTTTAAATATGTAATAAAGTGTTGACGTGTTCTTATAAAATGATGTCATTTTATCACCAATTTTTTTTAAAATGATATTATTTTCTTAACAATATGGTGGTAAAATACACAAAAATTAAAAACATAATGATAAAATATGTGAAAAATAAAACTTAGGTCGTAAAATGTGTAAAAATTAAAAATTTAACAGTAAAATGTGTTAAAAAATCTAAAAGGTAAATAATCATTTTTGTTTCTAAAAGTGTAGGATGGTGACAATTTAGTCCCTGAAAGATGAAAAATTAAAATTTAATTCCTGAAATTGTAAAAAGTGTAATAAATTTGTCTCTTTGTTAAGTTTCCTCTTTTAAGGTTAACGAATCCACCTACATGGAACTTAGGGATAGAAATGTCACGAAAATGTTTGCTCACATGGCCTTCATTGCTTCCGGTGGCACCCTAATCCGTGAACAAATACCTTTCGGTACATCAAATCTTCATCCGTCGCTTTTCGGATCTTCTCTGCCACGTCACGGTGCTTCATCGTCGCCTCACAGAGAAGGTTGAGGACCTGGTCCTTGCTCAACGATTCCAAAAGCTTCAGGATCTAGTTCTCGTCTTCGTCTTATTGTTGTTGCTACTGTTGGTCTTTGTTCTCATCTTCTTCCTCCTCTTCCTCAACTTCCTCTTCGACCTCTTCGTATTTGTGAGGGGCATTTTGATTATTACATAGAAGTGTTCTCAACACTTGCAGCAAAAAATTAGAATCTATTTTGCATTAAAAAAATATACAACAATAGAAATGGGAAAAAATATGTTTGTGTATCCGGATGTACGTTCTTGAAGCAACAAATCTTTTTTAATAGTGTGAAGACTCTACGTGTATCCATACTGAGACTAATATATGTTATCAACTCTTTGATGAGTGGAACTCTAAAGAGTAAATTCTCTTTCTACTTTTTAGGTCTAAAACTAGGCTTGAATTTTTCTAGGTTGTGTTTGGTACACTTTGCTCTGAGGTAAATGTTTTTATTTATAATGTTAAAGAGATATGAATTTAGGTCTTTTAAAAAAGAGATTTTATTTAAAATAATTTCATATCTCTTTATCTTTATATTTGAAAATAAAAAACTATCTCATATTTTTTTTCTTAAGGAGTTTCCTGGTATAAGGCAAAGATAATTCCCAAATAATTACATGACTAATTAATTATATCATAGAGTTCAAACTCATTACCTAGAGTTGATGGATTCCTTCTTGATTAATCATTAATTCTACAAGTATTTAATGATGTCTAATATTCATTCAACTAGTGCCCTAAGGCATTAGGTGTCCGAAATTAAAATATAACAAATAATTTATTAATTACTATGATAATCTTATGTCAAAGGAAACTATTATATTTCTTCTTGAGAACTTCCTATTGAGAGATTAAGGTAACATTAACCATTAGGAATTCTCATTTTGAGTTAGTTCAATAATTTCATTCACATGTGCATTATCTATATATGTAATTTAATAAATAAGATTTATTAATCTTTATCCAATAAAGATCTACATATATATTGATCTATCCATATTATTGATGTCTTATTAACAATAATTATATGATCAAGAACAATTTAGATTAAAATTATAAAAGACTTATTTCTCATTATTATAATCTCTATCATGATAACAAGTCTTAATTTTAATCAAGAACTTATCAAATTAACAATTTAATAAAATAGTAAATATGATAATAAAATAAACAATAATTCTTTACTAAAATTAATAACATAATGGATTGAATATTGGGCATACACATTTATTCCCAACACATTTTTGGGTTATGGTTGGTGTTGCTTAAGTGGGGGCTCAACGGACAGAGAAAATTTGGGTAATACCTTTCACTTCCTTCCCATCGACATTGCTCGAGTGCATGGCGGAGTGGAGTATGGTGTGTCACACTAGGGTTTTTTTTTCAAGTAGAATGGACCATTCTATCAAGTTTGTGTGATGTGATGTGGATTGTTCGATCAAGATGTATTGACTGTTGAGAAAAGTGTCAACCAATGAAGGCCACATGAGCAAACATTTGTGTAAAAATTTTGTCCCTAAGTACTAGGTAGGCGGATTCAATTAATGGAGAAAAGTTAATGGAGAGATGAATTTGTTATATTTTTTATACTTTCATAAATTAAATTTTAATTCTTTTATCCTTTAAGGATGAATTTGTCACCATCTAACACTTTTAAGCATAAGAATAATTATTTATCGAAACTTAAATGATAAATTTTGTAAAATAATAATAGTTAAACTTAAAGTAATAAAATGTGTCATTAACCCTAAACAATAGGAATTAAAACTGCATATTTTAGAATAAGAAGATAAAGAGATAAAAACAAGATGCAGAATTAAAAATTAGCAGGCGAAAAAAAATAATTGAAGTATAATTTAAGCCCCTATTCAGCAGAAAAAAAAAAATTAAGCCCCAAAAAATGTAAAAATATAAGCCAATTTGCTGGAACTTTATCTTTGATTTGGCAAGCAAGTGTGCCACGTAAAGTATAACAGCAATTAGCAAATACACGTGTTGCTATCATGCTATGCATGTAACTTATTCAGAATCACAACTCATTGTGTTTCCTAAAACCACTAGTTTGCTTCCTTTGGTTTTCCAAAAATTAAACCTATGGCCATTTCCATCATTGGTTTCATGTACTTCCCTGTATATAAGAGCCACCTTCTGTTCATTACCTCATTCATTCACAACTCAAAAATCTTACTTGAGTACAACACTACGGTTGTTTTGTTCTGTCATCTTAAAGCAAGATATGAGTTCATCAGGAATTAGAGCATGGAGTGGTGGAGGCCTTGAAAGACCAGGGCATATGCAGGTGGAACCATGCTTTAAGATCAGCTCAACACCATCTCAAAACCCATTTTGGCTCATTCTCTCAGGCTAACAGGCTTTCTGCTTCTGCTATGCTCTCCACAACACTAAAACATGAGAAGCCAAAGCAATCAGAGGAGTCCTTCAGAAATGTCATGTACTTCAGCTGCTGGGGTCCCAACTAGATACTATAAGGCCAGCAAGAAAATATTCTTTCTCTTTCAATTTCTAGAAATCAAGCTTAGTCTTAAGGAAGATGAGAGTTGAGATTTCTGGGGCTGACTCACTGTATAGTATTCAAAGATTGCCAAATTTTGATAAATGATAGTGTTGAGCATTGCCAAATTTTATTTTTCTTCTTTAGTTTTTTCTTCCCACTTCCATATAATTATTTAATTCTTCTTGTGACGTCAGAAAATCAGTTTCTATTAAAATTTGTCTGCACAAACTTCCTTGATTTCAAAAAAGGAAAAAATAAACAGGAGATGGAGGCAGCACCTTTCCTTTAATTTGTTTTTAATCAATTTTAATAATCAAGGGCTCATAAATAATAAAGGGTGTAACTATATAGAATCCATCATAAGAGCATGGAAATTTCTTTAGTAAGTTTCTTTAAGTTATTTTTTTGGCCTTCACAAGTTATTTCTTGTGGTTGTTACGTGTATAGAAATTTATATATAATTTTATTTTAATTTCAGCTTTTAGAAAACTTGAAATTCACATTTTTTTTATTACGTGATATGGTTATAAGAAATTTATATATAATTTTATTTTAATTTAAGCTTTTAGAAAAATTTAAGAAATTCACATTCTTTTATTACGTGATATCATTATAAGAAATTTATATATAATTTTATTTTAATTCTAAGTTTTTAGAAAACTTTAAGAAATTCAGAAGGTTTTACAAAAAATTTAAAAATTCACAATTTTTTTATTTTTTTAATTATGATTTAATTATGGTGCATTCACATTTTTTATTTTTTAATTATGATTTAATTATGGTTTATTTATGTGTCAAATAAATAAAACAGTTTCTTTATTTTTGAAATTATCTTTTATTGCCAAAACAGAAATCTTTCAAGAAATTTAATTAGCAATACTAAGAGTATTGCTAAAAAGAAAACTGGATGTTACTGAATTCCCTTAATTTCAATTCAATATCTATGGGTTGATTCTCTGAGAAAAACAATGCGATGTATTTGAGCTATTAATTGGGATCCCTGCTGATATTGGAATAGCGCAACTCGTTTTTTAAAAAAATGTGTAACGAATTTTTAATTGAAATCATAACAACTCTTTGAATTTGATTAATTCCCTCCATTGTAATATTTTTCATCTTGAATGATCAGATTAGAAAACAATTCTCATTTCTATTCAATAAACTCCAAAACTCCGAGAATCTGAAAAAAAAAAAAAAAAAAAAAAAGAGACATTAGTTAATTGTTGAATTTTTTCCCTCGATGGTGACTATCATGCAATTTATCCACTGAATTTCTCTTCAAGGCTATACAATTTTAGCAGTAAACACATGTAAACAGTAAATCCAAAGAATATTAATATACAATTGACAATAAAGATTAGCAAACGAACTTGTTTCAGGCCAAAACTTGAACTCGATTTGGTTTGTTTCTAAATTTTGCGAGTTATGCCTAGCTGATTGAATTACAAAAGGATAGTCAACCTTAAAAAGTCATTTGCTTAATCAAAATATACACACCAACACTGGATTTTGCTTCAGAAGAATGCTTGTGGTGTTTGTATCTGAGATAGCTGTTCTGCCTTGTTTTCATTAATTCTTTAATCCCATAAAACAAATTGTTTCTTTTTCTTTAACATCCAACTTTTTAAAATAATTACTTGTAAAATATTATTTTTTATTACAAATTAAAGTAAGAGAGGATTGTTGAACCGAAATGTTTATCTATCTATCCGCCTAAAAACTTTTATAATGTATCTTTAGAGTTGATTACAGTGAAGTTGTTTTAATGCCACAAAAAAAGATAAGCACCAAACAAGTAACTCAATCATTCCTCTAAAAATGGGTATATAATATGTTGGAGTATAAATGTAAGGTAAAATCTCATATCGATATTTGAATAGAAAGATTGAATACCATATAAGTGAAGGAGACACTCATAAATTTGAGCTTTAAAGTTTTAGATTTAGGTGTAATGTCATATTTACTTATATGGCTGCTCATGATCCATTGGTATAGATTTCCTCAGTGTTTATCCTCCTCGATTGCACAATAATTGATATCAAAGTCAGGTTCAACATGATAATCGACTTAGACAAGTAAGATGACAATGGTGGATCCTAAACCTAAGAATCCCTTGTGAGCAGAGTGATTGTTTCTATTTGTTACATCACAATATTTAATATTGCGAATACCACAGGCTTTACCTGCATCCCAACCTACTTTGTAACCTAACAACAGGTGGTTTGGCCTTTACCCTCTATTTCATCATTTTTGTTCGGCCCATAAATGAGTCATGCACAACAATCTCTACCTTAGCAAATACTTAGTCCTGTGGAAGATAAATAATAAATCTTCCTACTATTCACCCTTGATTGCACAATAATTAGTATCAGAACCGATGGTTCGACTTGGTGACCGGCTCAAACAAGTAAGATGGCAGCGACGGATCCATGGACATAGAGATTCCTTGTATTGAAAGTCGTTCTGACGAGTGAGTCCATGCATGAAAGTCAGACAACGGATCCCACAAGTGTTGCGATGGTGCAAGATACTAGAGCATGTTGGCAACAACGGTTAGACGAGTCAAGACAGCCACAGTACACTCGAGGGGGAGGCTATCATGTAGATGAGACTCACACTTGAGGGAAAAATTATTGAAGTACAATTGTGAGGTGAAATCCTACATCTTTTGAAAATGGAAATGATAAAATACCATATAAGTAAAGGAAAAACTCATAAACATAAGCCTTGAGATTTTTAATTAAAGTATGGTGTAAGATTTACTTATATGGTTACTTATGACTCATTGATATAAATCTCTTTCATATTTACCCACCTCACATGTGTTGGAGTTGTGGAGGCCTTGAAGGAGTCCTTAAGAACTGTCACAATATCAACAAACACATGTCTGTTATGATTGATGAATGAATGTCATGTAATTATGATAAATGGCAATTGCCAAGTCATTGTTTTTCCGAATTGGAAATACGTACGTTAAGCTTCATTTGATTTTGATCCTAGCTCGTTTGAATTCGCAATTTTATATGGGGGTCGTTCCAACATGTAGGTTTACTCTTGTGTATAGTCACACTCAAAGTTTATAAATGGCATACACCTAATAATTAGGATTTCAAAGGAAACTGAAAGCAGTAAGTCAGTAACATACAAATACAAATTTCAGAAAGTTCTTTACCAAAACTACCTTAAGGGAATTATTACTCTGGCATGAACCTTTTTTACATTTATTCTCAATTAGCATCATTAATCTTCCTTTTTATATTCTTAATTCCTTGTCGATCACCATTAAAGACCAACCAATACCATTCATTAGCCTTGTTATTTACACATTACAAGTTTATAACAGATGCAAGTTCCATAAAATGAAAAAAGGGCTATGAATATATTTTAGTTTCTTACATCTGGCTCTTATCATAACATTTCCAATTATTCCCCAATGGCTCTATTTTGCAGAAAATGCTTCAAGCCTTCGCATTTTTTTCCACAATTGTGTGTAAGTCGTTTCATTAATTAGAATTTAAAGCAATAATGAAGTCTACCAATGTACTATTATGTCTCATCCGCTGGCAAGCCTGTTAAAGTATGTGAATTAGTGAAGTAAATATGACTCCTCATTTTTATGAGACTGTGCGATCCCACATTTGTTAAATTACTGCTAGAGTTTTGTACCTACATATCTTGTCCCATTTTTCTTTCAATGATCAAATTAATCTGTCAGTTCCTGTATAGTTTAAGCACACTCAACTAAATCCTTAAAGTTCTAAAAAAATCATAATTAGATTCTTTATAATAAAAATAATTTCTATTTAGTTGCCAGTATAAAAACTATTAAATGTTGACCGCTAGCAATACAAATCTATAAAACTCTTAAACCTTAAAATTATAATTATGATCGCTTAATGTAGGCTAGTGCCCATAAAACTTGCTTTTTTCTTCTCTAAGTTTGAGTTTGATTTGTTGCAAGTTTTTTCTTATATAGTTAAACAATGTATTAACATATATTATATAAAACAAAAAAAAATACTAAACACCATGAACGGCAATAAAACTTAACATAAAATGCGAAGAAAACTCAACAACTGATGAGTGGTGAATGGTGATGATTGACTTAACATAAAATGTGAAGAAAACTCAACAACTGATGAGTGGTGAATGGTGATGATTGAGCAGGTACGAAATTATCTATATTCAGAAGCTAAATAATTGGTTTATCCACTCAAAACAACTAGTTATTTTGTTTGCTCCAGCCCGCTGTTTTTCCCATTCTCTGGTCACTTCTTTGCTTTATTTGTTTGGACATATCTCATGTTCCATTCCTCTGTAGTCCGTGGATGATTTTTAAAATGATTTTCTGTCAAAACTAAACTACAACTTAAGTTTCAATTGAAATTAAGACTTAGAGTCCGATCCTTCTAGTCAAAATGTTATTTTCTAATTAGCTCCTCTTAAAAATTTCACTTCTTAATCAATAATTAAATCAATAATCTTATGACATTTGACATTTACTTTTTTAAGATACAATGATCATATTGACATTAGAACTTATAACATCATGCACTCTATCTAAAAGTCCTCACTATAAGATCGACTCTAATGAGTTACATTTTTTTAGGATTGTCAAAAACTCAATTTTACCTCTTTTTCAAATGTTAATTTTGATTTTTCAGTACTTAAAAATATTCACACCAACATCTACACAGAAAAAGGTTGAAATATATTTTCAATATAATCCATGTAAATATGACTATATTTAATTTCAATCCTTCAAAAAAATTATTCTTAGCTTTAATTTTTATAAATTTAATATAAAAAATATAATTTTCGCACTTAGTGATATACATGACGTCTGTTTAGATAGGGAACCCCACAATCATTATATAGTGACATGTAATATAACATGTTTAGATGCATACCGGGTCATCATTGAATAATAAGAAAGATTATATTTTATAAATATATTAGAATTTATGAAGATGAAAAGTAATAATAAAAAAAGTATAGGTGTTTGAATAGGATTAAAAATTAGGATTAAATTAAACTAGTTTAAGAAACTAGGAAAAGTAATTTAAAAAGATTTTTAATGAGATGTATAAAATTGTGATATACATTGACTTTTTTTTACGTTCTCATATTCCTATTGTTCTTTAATTAATATCCTAATAACACTACTCAACCTTTAAGAAAAAGACTTAAAAAGGCTTTATTTAAACCAAAATAAAAGTTAACTTGGTGGAACATATATTTGGTTTTCCAAGCAAAGGTGCCAAATCACTTCACTAGAAAAAAACTACACGTGTTCCTACAATCCAGAATGCATGTAACTGATCCTCAGTCAATAGTCATAGCCCATTGTCTTTCCAAAAACCGACAGTTACCTTCCCCTGGCTTTCCTAGAAGATATGGCCATCTCCACCTGTTTGAAACTTTGGTATTCCCATGTGCTTCATTCCATATAAAGACCACCTTCCTTTCATTTCCTCATTCATTCAACTAAAAGCCAACCAATATACATAGTCTAAGAAGAATTACTTGGGTGTTTTCTTCTATCACATAATTGAAAGTCATCTAAGAATTACAAGATATCATCACAAGATACGAGTTCATCAGGAATTAGAGCATGGAGTGTGGCAGCCAATGTTGGATGTTGGTTAATTTGAAAATCGAGATGATACTGGATAAATCTGAAGTCGTGTATAACACTTTCTGATTGAATCAAATTTCGGGGTTCAACCAAAATTGTTCAATCGGATAAAATCAGAAGATTATAATTCAAGAGTTTTGTTTTGGTCTTGTATGTTTTGTCACACCGTTATGCTTTCTGAACCAGAATGATTATTTATTATCAAAGAACAGGTGGTTTTTGGCGGTTGATGGAAGTTATTTCTTTTTAAAAACTGCCGTTGATGGAAGTTTTAGTAACTTCCATGTAACTTCCAAAATTTGCCTAAACCGAACATCTCGTTATTACATTAAAATAAGCGTGCACTCTTATTTTAACATAATAAAGAGATCAATTACACTAAAATATCCAACAAACCTCCCCCATTTTAGTGTAATTACCGATCAAATCACCAAAGTCATAACATACAACAAACTACTGCATAGATGAAATATCGTGACGATTGAATTTCATCTTAGCAAATTACACGTTTCAAATATTCGAATATCAGGGTGTCACTAAGGATTGAACTTTTTCTATTCATAATGAATACATGAAGATAATTTACACAATAGTTTATAACATTACTCTTGCTCGACACTAGTTTACTAGCCTGTGTCCCTATCCTTCATAAGCATATCAAAGCCAAGTCCCAGCTTCTTGAAGCGGCTAAACTTCATGCTTATATAGGTAGTCATTTTCTTTCTTGCACCTGCAAATGCAATTTTTCAAAAGAACCATTGAGAAGTTATACTTCAACCTCCTTAACTTGCAGAACCGAACACATACCTTCTGGGATACTTTCGATGATGTGTTCCAATCTCTACATGTTAAGCTTTCCACATTGAATTCAGCACCTAATGTCATATTAGATGGGAATTGGGTATCTTAACATAAGAGATTTCAGATGGACTTTAATCCTAATCCCACAGCCGACCTTTTCACGAGATCTCTACTTAACCCTTTGGTTAAATGATCGGCCAAATTATGCTGAGTTCTCACAGCCCTACATCCCCAAATTTTGAGATAACTCAAATTTGGTGTCTTTTTGTGCCAAAGTTCATATGGGGTAACCTTATTCCTTTTGTTAGGAATTCGGTTCAACAAGTAACAGGCTGTCAACATAGCCTTACCCCAAAATCCTTCACTTAAACCCGAATAGGATAACATGGAATTCACCATTTCTTTCAAGGTTCTATTCTTCCTTTCGGCTACACCATTCTGTTGTGGTGTATAAGGAGCTGTAGTTTGATGTATTATTCCAGTAGATTGAAAATAAACCGGATCATAATACTCACCTCCCCTATCCGTACGAAGAGTTTTGATTAACCCATTTTGATGAAGTTCTACCTCTTTCTTATAAATTTTAAATTTATCAAGAGCTTCATCTTTTGTATTTAATAAATATACATAACAATACCTTGATGCATCATCAATAAAAGTAACAAGATATTTTTTATGACCTAATGATGGAGTAGCATGCAAATCACACAAATCACTATGAATAAGGTCCGAGACTTTAGTCTCACTTTTAACATCCTTAAAAGGTTTCCTAGTGGTCTTGGTCAACATGCAAGTTTTGCATTTTTCAATGTTCATATCAAAAGGAGGAATCATACTTGTTTTTGACATATCTTTTAATCTTTTGTAATGAACATGTCCTAATCTAGCATGCCAAATTTCTGATTTTGTCATATTAATTATAGAACTACACGAGGCCATACAAACAGATTCATGAACAAAAGGAACATCAATGTTTAATTTAAACATTCCATTACAACGATAACCAAATCCAACAAACGAACCATGTCTTGACAAGATGTACTTGTCACTTTCAAGTACTTGCTTGAAACCACAATTATTTAAAACCATACCAGACAATAAGTTCTTACGAATACCAGGTACAAATAAGACATTATCCAAATACAAACTTTTTCCGGAAGTAAAAACTAAATTCACATAACCTAATCCTAGGATTGGTTCAGTTGCAACATTGCCCATCTTCACAATAGAGCCATCATCGATTGGTCTAAATTCCTTGAACCAACGACAATCTTTGCACACATGGCTTGTTGCTCCCGAATCAAACCACCAAGCAACGTCATCATCCTTGTTGCTTTTCAGGATCATTAGACCCACTTGGATTAGCCTTGTTCTTTCCTTTGAACACCCGGCAATCCCTCTTTAAATGACCAGGTTTCCCACACTTCCAACATGACAATTTTGTCTGTTTATTTGAACCTTTGTTCTTATTTCCTTGAAATTTGTGTTTGTTACCTTTAGCATTATAATTTTGCTTAACTGTTCCACTTTCCTCTACCATATTAACGGAAGAGGAACCTGCTACGTTTTTATCATTGACTTTGTCAATTTCCTGAGCCCTCAACGACTCCTCAATCATGAAATGACTACCGAGTTGAACCAGAGTCAACTCTTCCTTCTTATGCTTCAAGGTATGCTTGAAGTCTTTCCAAGAGGAAGGCAGTTTATCAATTATAGATGAAACTGCAATGGATTCATCCATTTTCAAATCATGTTGAGTAAACTGACCCAAAATCCGCAGCAGTTCATTATATTGTTCCATAACAGGCCTCGAATCAATCATTTTGTAATTAAAGAAATTACTAACTAAGAATTTGTTACTTGAAGCATCTTCTGCCATATACTTGGATTCAAGAGAGTCCCATAATTTCTTAGCAGACTCAACATTTTGATAAATATCAAAGAGAGAGTCAGACATATCGTTCAGAATGTGTCCACGACAAATGTAATCGTCGTTCTCCCATTTCAAACGTTTCCTTGTTTGATCCAGAGTTTCGTCTTCCATATACACCGGCATCGGTGTACTCAGCACATACACCACATTCAATGTTGTCAAGAGAAAGTGCATCTTCTTCTGTCATCTTCTGAAATCCTGCCCTTCAAACTTGTCCAACTTTGCAAACTTGCTTGTCATCTTCGAACTATCGTTCGTCATCTCGAAAGATTTGATTCAATCTTTTGTTGGTTAATTTGAAAATCGAGATGATACTGGATAAATCTGAAGTCGTGTATAACACTTTCAGATTGAATCAAATTTCGGGGTTCAACCAAAATTGTTCAATCGGATAAAATCAGAAGATTATAATTCAAGAGTTTTATTTTGGTCTTGTATGTTTTGTCACACCGTTATGCTTTCTGAACCAGAATGATTATTTATGATCAAAGAACAGGTGGTTTTTGGCGGTTGATGGAAGTTATTTCTTTTTAAAAACTGCCGTTGATGGAAGTTTTAGTAACTTCCATGTAACTTCTAACCGTTGATGGAAGTTTTAGTAACTTCCATGTAACTTCCAAAATTTGCCTAAACCGAACATCTCGTTATTACATTAAAATAAGCGTGCACTCTTATTTTAACATAATAAAGAGATCAATTACACTAAAATGTCCAACATTGGAGTGGTGGAGGCCTTGAAAGACTAGGGCATATGCAGGTGGAACCATGCTTTAAGATTAGATCAACACCATCTCAAAACCCATGTTGGTTCATTCTCTCAGGCTAACAAGCTTT
The DNA here is from genome assembly GCF_000004515.6 of Glycine max. NCBI lineage: Eukaryota > Viridiplantae > Streptophyta > Magnoliopsida > Fabales > Fabaceae > Glycine > Glycine max. The sequence goes on from NC_038248.2 coordinate 9,762,165, forward strand.
CTTCCTCTTCTTCTACTATGGTTTCCACAACACTATAACATCAGAAGGAAAAACCGTCAGAGGAGTCCTTGAGGACGGTCATGTACTTAAGCTGCTGGGGTCCCAACTCGATGCCATACGACCAATAAAAAAGAGATTCTTTCTGTTTCAATTTCTGGAAATCAAGCTTAGTCTCAAAGGAAGATGAGGGTTGAGATTTCTGGGGTCACATTGTATAGTACTGAAAGATTGCTTGACTGATGTGACAACCATTATGTAAATTTTGATAAATGATAGTGTTGAGCATTAATTGCCAAATTTTATTTGTCTTCTTTAGTTTTTTTCCCCCACTTTCATATGCCTAATTCTTTCTACGAGAGTTGAAAATCAGTTCTTTTTTTAAAATTTGTTTCCTCAAACTTGTTTGATTTCAGTAGGGGGAAAATGAGGAGAAGATGAAGGCAGCACTTATTTCCTTTGTCTTCTATCAATTTAAATAATCAATAGCTCACACTAAAGTAGAGGAAGATCAATTCAATCACATTGAAGGGTATGGCTATATAGAATTCATCATGCACTTCAATATCTATTAGTTGATACAATAGTGTATTGTATTCGAGCTATTGGGGTCCCTATTGATATTGAAATTATCTGCAACTTATTTGTTGAAGCTTTTGTTGAGTGAAGGGACTCTGTCTTGTCTCGAACCAGGAATCTTTTTGTAGTCATTGGTAGTCTTGTAGAGGAACGGTAACTGAATTTTTTTAGGCTTTATTAGAATTCATTATGTATGTATTTTCAAGTATGTAATTAATTAGCACTAAACAAATTGTAGAATTAATTAGCCTCTTTATATAGTCAAGTAAAGGAACATGGCAATATACAATATTAGTAATAAAAAAGGAACATGTTTTATGAAGTTTTGCGGCTTTATTTTTCAAGTTCAGATTTATACTTCATATTCATTGGGATTTTTTGTTCATATACGGTTTGTGGTTTGTGCATGTTACGAAATAATGGAAAATAGAAAAGGAGAAATACGAAAATAATGAAAATCAAGAATTTAGGTGAAAACCAAAGAAGGAAAAAAATCACAGAGAGGACAAAAAAAATTCACTATAATCTCAATTGTGTTAAAAAAAAGTGTTGCAGAATATATAAAAGGTAATAAAACCAGAGGAAATAATTAGTATATCAATCAAATGATATATTTAATATACTAATTAGTATCTGGTATTGATGCACTAATTAGGAAAAATACCTATCAATCATAAATTTACTAAGTTATTTTCTCTAAATATTTCTTCAACAAAATCCAACATGATTCGGATCACAAAATTCAACAAATTTCCACCTTGACACAAATTCTATAATGCACTAAAGAAACCACACACTCCAACCCTCTTCCACGCAAAAGTTCCAAAGAGCTAAAAACTTAACAACCAACGCCAACCAAGTCTAAACAATGGTTAAACTTGGCTGTAGGAATATCTACAGGATTATCATGGATACTAAATTTGCTCACAACTATGAATACCTCTTTCACAACGCCCCACCTTGCGAATGTTTTCTTCATATCTGGTTCATGATAGTTTGTTGGGAAATTAGTGAAATAGAAGCTGGTAATAAGATCAGTGGAGTTTAATGTCCCATAATGTGATTTCCCACCTCCCCTCTTCCTCCTCCTAACCTCCGTCCACCCCATGCTCACCGTGTTTCTCTCTCTCTCATCTTTTGTTTTATCGTGGCTTTTTTCTCAAGCCTGAACAATTTGCTGGATTGAAGATCCCTAACCCATCTTACAAAGAAAAGAATGAGTTAAAATAATTTTAAGTATATTTGATGACGATGATAGTTATATAATAGTGTTCCTTTCAAAATATATAATAATAATAATAAAAAAAGAAAAAAAATATTTGTGTCGTCGTATGTGCGTCCTTAAAATAACAAAATTATTTTATATAAAGACTTTACAAAAAGAAAAGATTTAACATAATTTTATATCTCTTTATCTTTGTAAAATTAAAAATTATCTCATATATTTTATTCTAAGAAGCTTCTAATATAAGATAAACATAATTCATAATTAATCACATGATTAACTACAATAATTAATTATATTCCTGGTATGTAACAATAGAATATTATTTTTATTTTATGAATCACTTTCGCATTTATAAAATAATATTCCTTTTTTTATATTAATTATAATTTATAAAATAATATTCCCTTTTTTATATTAATTATATTATTGATGCTAGCAAAAAATATAATCATATTTCAGTAAAATATTTATTAGATTAAATTAAATTCTTTAATTTAATTATCAAATAAATTATTTTATTTTACAAAGATTGAAACACTCATTTGTGTGTGATCCCATAGCTTCAATATTAAATCGGTAATAAATTAATCATAACTAAATTACTAATCAAGATAGACGTTTAGTAATACTCATTAATGTTCGTATAGCATGAAATAACATATTTTATCTTTAAGAACCAATAGAAGAATAATGTAATATTTTTTTTATCATTTATAGCTAAATCTTAACTCTAGAGTATAATATTATTGTCAAAATCTAATAAGATAACACATTTAATCAATGAATGACTTAAAACTCTTTTCTTCTTTCATTCAATTGTTCTGACTGGTGTCTTAATTCTACCATAGAGTTCAAACTCATTACCTGGAGTTGATAGATTCCTTCTTGATTAATCATTAATTCTAGAAGTATTTAATCATATCTAATATTTACTCAACTAGTGCCCTAAAGCATCAGGTGTCTGAAATTAAAATATAACAAATAACTTGTTAATTGCTATGATAATCTTAGGTAAAAAAAAAAAACTATTATATTTCTTCTTAAGAACTTGGTATTGACATATCAAGATAATATTAACTATTAAAAATTCTTAATTGAGTCTGTTCAATGATGGCATTCACATATACATCATCTGTATATGCAATTTAATAAATGAGATATATTAATCTTTATCCAATAAATACCAATACATATATATTAATTTATCCGAATAATTGATGTCTTATTCACAATAATCTTACTATCAAGAACAATTTAGATTAAAATTATAAAGAACTTGTGTTCTCATTATCATAATTTCTATCATGATAACAAGTCTCTAATTTTAATCAAGGACTTGTCAAATTAACAATTTAATAAAACAATAAATATGATAATAAAATAAAGAACAATTATTTACTAAAATTGATAATATGATGGATTGGATCTTCAACATATATATTTATTCCCAACAATCTCCCACCTGCACTAGAGCCAATCACTATGTATTTCATTACTAATTCCAATTTATGCTCATTAAACTACTTTAGATTTAATTTTGAGTCTCCATAATGAGGCACAATCTTTAGTTTTTCTTAAGTTCTTAAGAATGGTCTTACCCATTTTCAATGCTCCCCACCAAGACTTTCTTGATATCAACTTGTTACACCTAATGCATAAATGATATTAGAACATGCAAAAAATCATGTCATATACAATAGCTCCCACTATGCTAGCATATAGTACTCTAGTTATGTATTCTTTCACTTCATGAGTTTTAGGACAATCCTTCATATTGAGAGTAACTCCAATTCCTATTGGCAAATAGTCACTTTTAGAGTTTTCATGTTATATCTCTTTAGGATAATATTAATGTACCTAGATTGGGAGACACCAAGCAACTTTCTAGATCTATCTCAATAAATCTTTATTTCTAAAATGTAGGTTGTTTTTCCCAAATATTTCAAGGATATTATATTAGTAGTCAAATCTTTCTTCCTTGCATTGTGTATTATTTTATATGTCATCTACATATAAATGGAATGCTCCCACTAAACTTTTGTACTCACAATGTTCTTCTTCATAGCTAACAAGATTAAATCATTCAATTATCTTGTTAAAATGAATGTTTCAACTTCTACACACTTGTTTCAATCCATAAATGAATCATTGAAACTTGTAGACTTTATTATGATCAGACAAGGATGTGAGTCCCTCAGGTTGTGTCATATACACATCTTCTTTTAGCTCTTCGTTAAGGGAAGTCATTTTCCACATTCATTTCATATTTCATGATCATAGTATGCTACTACAACAAAAAGAATCTGAATTGATTTGATCATTGCCATGGGAGAAAATTTTTGTCATAATTTATACCTTCCTTTTGACAATATCCCTAGGCAACAAGATAAGCTTTGTAGGTTTCAACCTTCCAATGTGCTCCAATCCTTTTCTTGTAAACCCATTTACGACCAATTGGTTTTATATCCTTTGAAGCTTCAATTAAAGTCCATACTTTGTTGATCTTCATTGATTCTATTTTGGATTCCATAGCTTCTTGTCATTTCTTACAATCCAAGCTTTGCATAGCCTCTTCATAGCTTCATGGATCATCATCATCATGATAAACCTCATTTGATGTGTCATCTAGGACCATCAAGTTTAATCTATCAGGTGCATGGTGCACTCGGGTAGATTTTCTAGAAGGCTCATGCATTGGGTTCATAGGTTGTTGAATTGGTTCTAAGATTGGTTCATTAACCTGCTCTTGAACTATAGCTGGCTCTTGAACCGCAATTATTAGAGGTGATGACCTTTGTGGTAACTTTAGAACATTAAAGAAAATTATCTCAGTTTTCATCTCATAGTCCTGAGTTGTTTCATTGGTTAATTGAGTTTCATCAAGCTCAATTTCTTTACCATGATTTTCTCCTACAAGGAATTTCCTTTCTAAAAAATATAACTCCTCTTGCCATAAGCATTTTATGGTCAAAAGGTTGGTTTAAACAATATCCCATAATTTCTTTAGGATACCCAATAAATCTACATCTCTCATATATTTCATTAAGTTTGTCTATTCTCAATCTCTTAATGTAAGTGGGACAATCCCAAGTCTTGTTGTGTTTGAGATTCATTCTAGCCCTTTTCATATCACATATGGAGTTGTAGATACTAGTTTTGTAGAAACTTTATTTGACAAATAAGTTATTGCTTCTAAAGCATATATGCATATAAACTTACTAGAAGATCATAGGTAACTTGATTCTCATAGTCAATTAGTATATTAAGCATCTTATGCATGAGAACAATTCTTAGGTAACGATATTAATCGTCATAATTGGACCCAACCAATTTTGTTTCAGTATTTCTTTATGTGGGAAATTCCTTAAAACTATGAATGAGTCACTTGGTTGTCAAGTCATTTCTCACACATATTTTAAAGCAAAATATATCACATATTTTTCTAAGACATGATGTATCACATACACTTTGAAAAATAATCATACCAAATAAGTATCTAATTGTCTGATCAATCTTATTGGTATCTACAAATTAAATTTTATACTCCCCGGATAGTCCAGATGTTTAATATAAAAATATTTTCAAAATTCACATCTCATGCTATATTAATTAATTATAAGTCTCTGATTGTCAAGTCGTTCCTTATTATTAATTAAATAAAAAACTTGCACCATATGCTTTTATTTTAAGCTACAAGTCTCCTAGTTGTCAGGTCGTTCCTTATAATAGAAATATTTTTCATCACATGCTTCAATTTATTTTCAAATTACAAGTCTCTTGTTAGTCAAGTCATTACTTGTAATAAAATAAATCAAAACAATTTGCATCATATGCTCCAAATTTTTTTTAAAAAAACCACAAGTTCTTTGGTATTAAACAATTTAATATATAAAACAAATTGTATAATATAAAATTTTGCTCCTAAAATAATATTTTTATAGTCATTGACAAGATACAACTTGAATTAAATCATTTTAATTTGAAATCTTATTTCTATGTTAGTGGTTTCGAATTGAATTAACTTTTGTTGTCAACTTCTTTGACATGCGGAAAGAAAAAAAACTTAAAATTTTTTTATGCTTCCATTTTGAGAGAATAACAAGAAAAAAGATAATTGTATGTTTTTCAAGTGGCAATGCTCTTTTTACAGCGCACTTAAAAAACTTCTTTTACTAACCATTTGGAAAAAACTCACATGTATTCTCTCTTGTTTCTATCTAATGTTTAAATTTGAAAACAAAATTCATTGTTGTTTCTATCTACGAGTTATTAACATATTTAACTTTAAAATAATTTTTTTTCCTATTTGCCAACTATTAACATATTAAAAACAAAATCCTTTTTGTTTCTAACCAATAAATCAAATATTTTCATATCGGGAAAAAAAATCAAAAAGATATATAATATCACATATTATTAACTTTTATCTTAATAATCAAAATCTTGACACAATCCTATAAATTATGTATTACAATATATCTCTATATATTACAATCATATAATATATCCAATATATATTATATGTATATAATAATGTAATAATATATATATTATCAATATAATATAACAATCTAATATGTAAGTCAAATATCTCTATGCAAAAGTATATAAATAGAAAAATATATCATGGACATAATGTCATATATTATTGACTTTTATCACAATAATCAAAATTTTGGTGCAATCCTCTAGATTATATGCTACAATATATTTTCATATATTACAATCATATAATAGAATAAAAATCATGAAAAAAAATCACCAATCAAAATTGACACATCAATATATGTGATATTTCACAAATCAATATCAACAATGAATTATAGATCAATTTACATATCTCCCTAGATATTTAATAAATATTCACGTAAAAAAACATGAGATATTAATTTCAAAATTTCTAAATATCTAAACAAATATATCATAATATATAAATGTATATTTTGTGAACAACTTCACAATGAAAAATGTCGAGCCTAATCATTTTATAAATTATACAAAATATAATTTCACTTAAAATGAATGAATTCATTAACATTTAATTGGACACACTTTTATGATTTTAACATTTGATATACTCAATTATAACAAAGTCATCAATTTATATAGTAATGTTAAAGACAATAGTTTTCATCTTCAAATCTATTCAAAACATGTTACATCTAATAAAAATTACTTTAACATCTTATTATTTTTACTTCATTGCAATCACCATATCTTATACTAGATATAATATAATAATAATAATCTAAAGTATATATTAGAATTTTGATTCACATGTCAAATATACAAAACTCATTAAGCATAATCCAACAATTGAATATAGGTTTTAGATTTAACAAATCAAGTCAAAGATATTTCAACAAGCTTATATCATAATATATGCATTTACGATTTCGATCTCAAAAAACAATTATGCAACCATTGCAATACAATTTAATAAACACACATTTTTTTATTATTCACAATGAAGTCAATAAAAGGTTTTGTAACAAAAAAAGAGCACACACACGGTTCTTTCCAAAAACAAGATATATTATATATCTAACAATCTAATATAATGACTATACATCTATGCATGTTTCATATTCAATGAAACACATATTTTTTCACAACAATTGCAATATGTTTGATGGCACCGAGCAAAAACATATTCACTTTTAGAAGAAAAACACATTTCACATTATAATTTTAAACACAAGACCCATGGCTCTGATACTAGATAGTTAGATAGAAGTATTCCTAACACTTGTTAGGATCTATTTTGCATTCAAAATATACAATAATAATAAATAGAGAAAAATAAATTTGTGTAGATAATTCACAATTAATCACATGACTAATTACGATAAGTAATCACATTCCTGATATGTAGTAATAAAATATTATTCTTATTTTATGGATAACTTTCACATTTATAAAATAATACTCCCCTTTTTATATTAATTATATTCTTGGTGCTAGCAAAAAATATGATAATATTCCACTAAAATATTTATTTGATTAAATTGAATTCTCTAATTGAATTATCAAATAAATTATTTTCTTTTGTAAAGATTGAAACACTAGTTCGTGTGTAACCCCATAAGTTCAATACTAAATAGTAGTAAATTAATCATAACTAATTTACTAATCAAGGTAGACATTTAGCTGTACTCATTAACGTCCGTATAACATGAAGTGACATCTTTTACCTTTAAGAACCAATAAAAGAATAATATAATATTTTCTTCCATCATTTATAGCTAAATGTTAACTCTAGAATATAGTATTATTGTCAAACTCTTATAAGTGAACACATCTAATCAATGAATAACTTAAGAAACTCTCTTCTTCTTTCATTCAATTGTTCTGCCTAAGGTCTTAATTTTATCATAGAGCTCAAACTCATTATGTAGAGTTGATGGATTTCTTCTTGATTAATCATTAATTCTACAAGTATTTAATCATAATCAATATTCATTCAACTAGTACCCTAAGGCATTAAGTGTCCAAAATTAAAATATGACAAATAACTTGTTAATTGCTATGATAATATGAGGTCAAAAAAAGTTATTATATTTCTTCTTAAGAACTTCGTATTTACATATCAAAGTAATATTAACTATTAAAAATTCTTAATTGAATCAGCTCAATGATAACATCCACATATACATAATCTATATATGCAATTTAATAAATGAGATATATTAATCTTTATCCAATAAAGACTAATACATATATATTGATCTATCCGAATTAATGATGTCTTATTCACAATAATTTTAAGATCAAGAACAATTTAGATTAAAATTATAAAATACTTATTTCTCATTATCATAATCTCTACTATGATAACAAGTTTTTAATTTTAATCAAAGACTTATCGAATTAACAATTTAATAAAATAATAAATAAGATAATAAAATAAAGAATAATTCTTTACTAAAATTGATAACATGATGAATTAAATGTTTACCATACATATTTATTTCTAACATATGAATGTCATCATTGTTTAGTGCTCCACAAAATTCAAAAAGTTATTAAGTTATATATTGAGACGATTTATTTTATTAGTTTTCAAATTTAAAAAATCATATAAAAATAAATTAAAAGAACTGAACATTACTTTTTGCCTACATATGTATCCCAACATGAACATGTAGAAGAGAAAAGTAACTTTTTCTATTGCAAAGACTGTTGGATTATTCCCTGCCAGATTATTGGTAGAGCTTGAAATAATTACCAATCGATAATGAATTTTATATATTTAGAAAAAAAAAAACATAATGTGTGTAACTAAACTAACAATCCACGTCCAGTTTGTAGGAAATAACTTGTTAGATTCTCACATAATACATATTCAGATAAGAACAATTTTTTTTTTTAAATTTAACTAAATTTCAGATCAATAATTAGTCTTATGATTCATTTAAAAGATCAAAACTTATAAAAATAGTTTATAATTTCTTCGGAAAACCAAAGACTCATAATTAAAAAAAAAAAATCTTGAACATGAGATAAAGATGCCGTTGTGCAAGAGGGCAACATGGGAGAACCAGTTTGTTTCCCCATGTAGGACCAGTTTGTTTTCCCGTGTTGTCATTCTTAATGACACCACCAACTTGTAATGTTCTAACATCATAGCTTATCATGGCATTTTGAAATAGTCTCTAAGCCTAAGGAAACCCTTCATCTATCTATCTATTCTTTACAAGCACAGTGCGATTCTATCAAATCAAGGGATAAGAAAAGAAGAATGAGATGTCAATTTGGTAAAAGCATATATCCAATGCTTTTTCTATTTTCCCCTTATTTGTTCACCTTTTGTGGTTTAGATTTCAAGCCAAGTCGATTATCGACGCTGATTTTGTTTTTGTTCTTATCTCAATTGATTTTTGCTAAAAGGGTCCAAACCATAAAACAAGCAACCTTTTCTATGTTACTGTTTACCAATTGAGTTACGTGCGCAATTAGCAAAATAGAGAATGGAAAATCAAAATAATAATAATAATAATAATAACCAAAAACATGTGGATACAACTTTGTTGTTGCAATTGATGAATCATTTTGTGGACAATAACAGATCAATTTGGGTAACCCTGATTCGAAAGCGAATAAAAAAAGAAAACAAAGATTCTCAAATAATACTTGTTTTCTTAAGATGTATAATAATATATCCCAAATTGTCAATAATTAATATATTTTACTAACATACTTTGGGATACAAATTCAGTAATTACCTGGGAAATGAAAAGGTGGGAATGGCAAATCTTAAGTGAAATCTCAAAAAGAAGTTGCAAATGATTGCACAGAGGGTAGAGTCCAACCAACTGCAAATGATCCCACACATAGTTGGACCTCGAAAGCATATATCAAATACAGAAAACACATCACTCAAATCCGAGTCCTTCAAGAAGTGTTTAGGAATGGGAAATGGGAAATAGGGATAAAAAATATCATTTTATTTTTTATAAAGAGTTTAAAGGAAATTTTCATGGAAAGTGAAATGCTATACCCAAAATTCCGATATTCAGAAATAGGAGATTAGACGGCATTCAATAACTAGCAAATACTTCTACATTCTATGGTTGTTTATTCAATACATAATTATATAAATATAAAAATTATAAATTGTAAAATATTTAAAAATTTATTATATTCATGATAAAAGTATAAATTGAAATATAAAAATCAAGTAATATTTAAGGTTATTAACATATTTCCATCATCGAACCAAAAATAAATTATTTCAAGTATGACTTTATAAATTTTTTGTTATGTTTGACAACATTTTCTTGGTTATTCACATGATTTTATTTATTTTGAGATAATCTTGTTGAAGTACAATCATTTATTAGATGTGGGCACTTCTATTAACAAAAATTCAAACTTTAATTAGTTAGGTGTGAGAAACTAACATTTCTATTAAACTCAACCTTGAATGATACTACAAATTAGGAGTATCCATAAATCAACCCAATTCATATAATTCTTTATAAGAAAATCCAATCCATAAAAATTGAAAAATCAATAAAAAGAAAAATAGAATAAATTGAAAATCAAACAAACATAAGATTGAGTAAATCAAAGTTTTCTATTGGATTAAATTTCTTATTTGATTTTAAAAATACATCAAATCTAATCTAATATAAATTTATCATATTACTCATGCTTAATTTTTGTGTATTTATAAAATTATCACATAATTTACGCATATTAATGAAAAGTGTTTTTAATCATAGATATTTTTTAGTAACTATTTGAGAATAGGTATATAAATAATTTTTAAGTTCTATAAATTTATTTTTAATAGTATGTAGTATTTAAAGAATTACACTACTATTAGTGATATAATGACTTATAGATAAGATACGTGGTATTTTTTTTATTTTAATATTTTCCTCGAATAAATACAAAAGTAAGAGTAAAACTAACAACTAACTCAAATTCTTTTAAAATAGACTGGACTGAGATAGATTCAATTTTTAATCCAAACTAAGTCGAAGGATAAATTAAGAAAATTAAAATGATTGGAACATGAGTTTTCCTTGATTCAATCTAATTTGGAAACAGTCCTAATATTATTTTTTGGGTGCATAGTAACACTCCCAACATAAACAGTTGATTCTAATTAAATTCTACGAAAAATGTTACTATTATTTCGATAATTATAAAAATTTTGCCCCATTTCCCTGTGCTGCCAAATTACCTCTATCATAAAGGTACTAAGAACCCACCGTTTTGGACAAAACATGAAAAAGTTGCAAGTCACAAACAACGAAAGGTCACGTTCAATCTTCGTTTTGCTGCTGAGGCAAACTACGATAAAGAGCTTTCATAAGCAAAGACAACCCAAGTAGGGTATCTGATCTGATACAACACTAGTGCCAAAATCCATCTTCACCCACAAAACAAAACAAAAGCTTCAAACTTTGGCACCAATCTAGCAACCCAGTTGCCGGAAGTCCCATTTTCCGGCGAAGAATGGCGGTGGAGAGTGACAAAACGGGTTCTGTTGGGAAAGGTTGGAGCTTTTGCAGCATGCCATTTTGGCAAACAACTCATGCTTCTTCAACTTCTTCAACAACAACTTTTTCTATGCATCATAGCGTTCACCATCAGAGCCAGATTCTTCAGTCTCTTGATAGATCCACCCATCAACCTTCCACCACTGTTTCTTCTGTGGCCAAGTCTCTTCTGCCCACAAGGAGAAGGCTCCGTCTTGATCCTCCCAACAAGCTCTACTTTCCTTGTATGTCTCTCATTATTAATCCTTTTTTGTTTTTAGCATCAGTTTCTGTTTTGTGTTTTTGTTACATTATCCTATTCAAAGTGTGGTTGTTTATCTCGTTTTCATTTGATTGCTTGTGAGTGGATTGGTCATGACTAATGTGCCCATTTGTGAGTTTAGTTTTTGGTTAATTATTCATTTGGTACCTATAGTTGTCTCCATTTTTAAGTTTTAGAAGCTTTAATCACTACACAGGATAAAAGTTAAAAGTTTTGGTCTCTGGTGCTAAAGACCAGAGAAGAATTTCTACTAGTGTCAAATCATTACAAAAGCATTCTCCCACTCGGAGACTGCTTCATAGGGTGATACAGCTGACCTGCCGTCTCAGGATAACTATAAGGACTAAATTAATAGTTTAACCTTATTTTTTTGTGTATGTTTTGCTGTAGTGGCTAGGAAGAACATGGGTGTGGTGTGGAGTTTGCATTGGATGTTGGTTTTGTCTCTTGTCTGATATGATGTGTGACTTTGTTTTGAAGATGAACCTGGTAAACAAGTTAGGAGCGCCATCGCAATTAAAAACACTTGCAAGTCTCATGTCGCTTTCAAGGTGCGGTGCATATGGCTACTGTTGTTTTATTCTTATGTTGTTGGATTCAGAAAGTGGTATTTGACTAGTAACTTTTTCTATCTTACACATAAGATAAAATTGGAGACTAATTGTGCTTATTTAGTTTGGCCGTGTTGGAAATTTAGAATGTTGCCGACACTAATTGTCAATGTGTGTTGACATTCTTTGGAAACATTTAGCCGTGTTCAACTTTCTACAATGTAGAAATATGAGGTCAGAAAAGTGTCTTAGCTGGACTGCTTCTCTAACTGTGGCAAGATTGGAGAAACATTTCTTAAGAGAAACTACAATATTTCTTAACAAATAGGGGGTTTCATTAAAAGTTTAAAACAGATTCAAACTCTTCTGAAATTTTGCTATAATTAGATGATATTAGGATAGATAGAAAGTGTAACATTTTGAACATGATTATCTTCATATTTGGTGTCACTGCTTTTATTTTATAGTATAAGTACTTCTATTGTTGTGTATTGAATTTAGTGAAATAATTATATCGTCTTGTTGCTTGCTCTATTTATCCTCCGTTGAGGCTACTACTAATAGTTTGT